>NC_090382.1:102429117-102629191 GCF_036365525.1 Heterodontus francisci
TTTCCCCCTCCATCTATAATCAAAATGCAGAATGCATCCCTCCCCCCTCAATCTATAATCAAAATGCAGAACTCCCCACTCCCCCCTCCATCTATAATCAAAATGCAGAATTCACCCCTCCCCCTCCAACTACAATCAAAATGCAGAATTCAACCCTCCCCCTCTCCGTCTATGATTAAAATGCAGAATTCACCCCTCCCCACTCCATCTCTAATCAAAATGAAGAATTCACCCCTCCCCGCTCCATCTGTAATCAAAATGAAGAATTCACCCCTCCCCGCTCCATCTATAATCAAAATGCAGAGTTCACCCCTCCCCGCTCCATCTATAATCAAAATGCAGAGTTCACCCCTCCCCACTCCATCTCTAATCAAAATGCAGAGTTCACCCCTCCCCACTCCATCTCTAATCAAAACGCAGAAATCACCCCTCCCCGCTCCATCTGTAATCAAAATGAAGAATTCACCCCTCCCCCCTCCATCTATAATCAAAATGAAGAATTCACCCCTCCCCCCTCCATCTATAATTAAAATGCAGAGTTCACCCCTCCCCACTCCATCTACAATCAAAATGCAGAAATCACCCCTCCCCCCTCCATCTTTAATCAAAATGCAGAATTCACCCCTCCCCCCTCCATCTTTAATCAAAATGCAGAATTCACCCCTTGCCCTCCATCTTTAATCAAAATGCAGAGTTCACCCCTCCCCACTCCATCTCTAATCAAAATGCAGAAATCACCCCTCCCCCCTCCATCTTTAATCAAAATGCAGAGTTCACCCCTCCCCCCTCCATCTATAATCAAAATGCAGAATTCAACCCTCCCCCTCTCCATCTATGATTAAAATGCAGAATTCACCCCTCCCCACTCCATCTCTAATCAAAATGCAGAATTCACCCCTCCCCCCTCCATCTACAATCAAAATGCAGAATTCACCCCTCCCCCCTGCAGCTACAGTCAAAATGCAGAGTTCACCCCTTACCCCTCCATCTATAATCAAAATGCAGAATTCAACCCTCCCCCCTCCATCTATGATCAAAATGCAGAATTCACCCCTCCCTCCTCCATCTATAATCAAAATGCAGAATTCACCCCACCCCAACCATCTATAATCAAAATGCAGAGTCCACCCCTCCCCCCTCCATCGATAATCAAAATGCAGAATTAACCCTCCCCCTCCACCTTTAATCACAATGCAGAATTCATCCCTCCCCCCTCAATCTATAATCAAAATGCAGAACTCCCCACTCCCCCCCTCCAAATACAATCAAAATGCAGAATTCAACCCACCCCCCTCCATCTATGATTAAAATGCAGAATTCACCCCTCCCCCCTCCATCTATAATCAAAATGCAGAATCCACCCCTCCCCCCTCCATCGATAATCAAAATGCAGAATTCAACCCACCCCCCCTCCATCTATGATTAAAATGCAGAATTCACCCCTCCCCCCTCCATCTATAATCACAATGCAGAATTCACCCCTCCCCCTCCATCTATAATCAAAATGCAGAATTCACCCCTCCCCCCTCCATCCATAATCAAAATGCAGAATTCACCCCACCCCCCTCCATCTATAATCAAAATATAGAATTCACCCCTCCCCCCTCCATCTGTCATCAAAATGCAGAATTCACCCCTCCCCCTCCATCTATAATCTAAATGCAGAAATCACCCCTCCCCCTCCATTTATAATCAAAATGCAGAATTCACCCCTCCCCCTCCATCTATAATCAAAATGCAGAATTCACCCCTCCCCCTCCATCTATAATCAAAATGAACAATTCACCCCTCCCCCCTCCATCTTTAATCAAAATGCAGAAATCACCCCTCCCCCTCCATCTACAATCAAAATGAAGAATTCACCACACCCCCCTCCAACTATAATCAAAATGCAGATTTCACCCCTCCCCCCCTCCATCTACAATCAAAATGCAGAAGTCATCCCTCCCCCCTCCATCGATAATTAAAATGCAGAATTCACCCCTCCCCCCTCCATCTATAATCAAAATGTACAATTCACCCCTCCCCCCTCCATCAATAATCAAAATACAGAATTTACCCCTGCCCGCTCTATCTAAAATCAAACTGCAGAATCCACCCCTCCCCCTCCATCTGTAATCAAAATGCAGAATTCACCCCTCCCCCCTCCATCGATAATCAAAATGCAAAATTCACCCCTCCCCTTCCAACTATAATCAAAATGCAGAATTCACCCCTCCCCCTCCATCGATAATCCCAATGCAGAATTCACCCCTCCCCCCTCCATCGATAATCAAAAAGCAAAATTCACCCCTCCCCCTCCAACTACAATCTAAATGCAGAATTCAGCCCTCCCCCCTCCATCCATAATCAAAATGCAGAATTCACCCCTCCCCCCTCCATCTATAATCAAAATGCAGAATTCACCCCTCCCCCCCTCCATCCATAATCAAAATGCAGAATTCACCCCTCCGCCTCCATCTATAATCAAAATGTAGAATTCACCCCTCCCCCTCCATCTATAATCAAAATGCAGAATTCACCCCTCCCCCTCCATCTATAATCAAAATGTAGAATTCACCCCTCCCCCTCCATCTGTCATCAAAATGCAGAAGTCACCCCTCCCCCTCCATCCATAATCAAAATGCAGAATTCACCCATCCCCCCTCCATCTATAATCAAAATGCAGAATTCACCCCTCCCCCCTCCATCTATAATCAAAATATAGAATTCACCCCTCCCCCCTCCATCTGTCATCAAAATGCAGAATTAACCCCACCCCCCTCCATCTATAATCAAAATGTAGAATTCACCCCTCCCCCCTCCATCTATAATCAAAATGCAGAATTCACCCCTCCCCCTCCATCTATAATCAAAATATAGAATTCACCCCTCCCCCCTCCATCTGTCATCAAAATGCAGAATTCACCCCTCCCCCTCCATCTATCATCTAAATGCAGAAATCACCCCTCCCCCTCCATCTATAATCAAAATGCAGAATTCACCCCTCCCCCTCCATCTATAATCAAAATACAGAATTCACCCCTCCCCCCTCCATCTATAATCAAAATGTAGAATTCACCCCTCCCCCTCCATCTGTCATCAAAATGCAGAAGTCACCCCTCCCCCCTCCATCCATAATCAAAATGCAGAATTCACCCCTCCCCCTCCATCTAAAATCAAAATGCAGAATTCACCCCTCCCCCTCCACCTATAATCAAAATGCAGAATTCACCCCTCCCCCCTCCATCTATAATCAAAATATAGAATTCACCCCTCCCCCCTCCATCTGTCATCAAAATGCAGAATTCACCCCACCCCCCTCCATCTATAATCAAAATGCAGAATTCACCCCTCCCCCTCCATCTATAATCAAAATGCAGAATTCACCCCTCCCCCCTCCATCTATAATCAAAATATAGAATTCACCCCTCCCCCCTCCATCTGTCATCAAAATGCAGAATTCACCCCTCCCCCTCCATCTATAATCAAATTGCAGAATTCACCCCTCCCCCTCCATCTATAATCAAAATGTAGAATTCACCCCTCCCCCTCCATCTCTAATCAAAATGTAGAATTCACCCCTCCCCCTCCATCTGTCATCAAAATACAGAAGTCACCCCTCCCCACTCCATCCATAATCAAAATGCAGAATTCACCCCTCTCCCTCCATCTATAATCAAAATGCAGAATTCACAGCTCCCCCTCCATCTGTCATCAAAATGCAGAATTCACCCCTCCCCCTCATCTATAATCAAAATGTAGAATTCACCCCTCCCCCTCCATCTCTAATCAAAATGCAGAATTCACCCCTCCCCCTCCATCAATAATCAAAATGCAGAATTCACCCCTCCCCCCTCCATCTATAATCATAATGTAGAATTCACCCCTCCCCCCTCCATCTCTGATCAAAATGTAGAAATCACCCTGCCCCTCCATCTATAATCCAAATGCACAATGCACCCCTCCCCCCTCCATCTATTAGCAAAATGCAGAATTCCCCCCTCCCCCCTCCATATGTAATAAAAATGCAGAATTCACCCCACCCCTCCAACAGTAATCAAAATGCAGAATTCACCCCTCCCCCCACCATCTATAATTTAAATGTACAATTCACCCCTCCCCCTCCATCTATGACCAAAATGCAGAGTTCACCCCTCCCCTTCCATCTAAATCAAAATGCAGAATTCATCCCTCCCCCTCCATCGATAATCAAAATGCAGAATTCCCCCCTCCCCACACCATCTATAATCAAAATGTACAATTCACCCCTCCCCCCTCCATCTACGATCAAAATGCAGAGATCACCCCTCCCCCTCCTTCTCTAATGAAAGTACAGAATTCACCCCCCCCCCCTCCATCTACAATCAAAATGCAGAATTCACAACTTCCCCCTCCATCTATAATCAAAATGCAGAATTCACCCCCCCTTCCATCTACAATCAAAATGCAGAATTCACACCTTCCCCCTCCATCTATAATCAAAATGCAGAATGCATCCCTCCCCCCCTCAATCTATAATCAAAATGCAGAACTCCCCACTCCCCCCTCCATCTATAATCAAAATGCAGAATTCACCCCTCCCCCTCCAACTACAATCAAAATGCAGAATTCAACCCTCCCCCCTCCATCTATGATTAAAATGCAGAATTCACCCCTCCCCACTCCATCTCTAATCAAAATGAAGAATTCACCCCTCCCCGCTCCATCTATAATCAAAATGCAGAGTTCACCCCCTCCCCCCCTCCATCTAAATCAAAATGCAGAATTCATCCCTCCCCCTCCATCGATAATCAAAATGCAGAATTCCCCCCTCCCCACACCATCTATAATCAAAATGTACAATTCACCCCCTCCCCCCTCCATCTACGATCAAAATGCAGAGATCACCCCTCCCCCCTCCTTCTCTAATGAAAGTGCAGAATTCACCCCCCCCCCCCCTCCATCTACAATCAAAATGCAGAATTCACAACTTCCCCCTCCATCTATAATCAAAATGCAGAATTCACCCCCCCTTCCATCTACAATCAAAATGCGGAATTCACACCTTCCCCCTCCATCTATAATCAAAATGCAGAATGCATCCCTCCCCCCTCAATCTATAATCAAAATGCAGAACTCCCCACTCCCCCCTCCATCTATAATCAAAATGCAGAATTCACCCCTCCCCCTCCAACTACAATCAAAATGCAGAATTCAACCCTCCCCCCCCTCCATCTATGATTAAAATGCAGAATTCACCCCTCCCCACTCCATCTCTAATCAAAATGAAGAATTCACCCCTCCCCGCTCCATCTGTAATCAAAATGAAGAATTCACCCCTCCCCGCTCCATCTATAATCAAAATGCAGAGTTCACCCCCTCCCCGCTCCATCTATAATCAAAATGCAGAAGTCACCCCTCACCACTCCATCTCTAATCAAAATGCAGAGTTCACCCCTCCCCACTCCATCTCTAATCAAAACGCAGAAATCACCCCTCCCCGCTCCATCTGTAATCAAAATGAAGAATTCACCCCTCCCCCCTCCATCTATAATCAAAATGAAGAATTCACCCCTCCCCACTCCATCTACAATCAAAATGCAGAAATCACCCCTCCCCCCTCAATCTTTAATCAAAATGCAGAATTCACCCCTCCCCCCTCCATCTTTAATCAAAATGCAGAATTCACCCCTTGCCCTCCATCTTTAATCAAAATGCAGAGTTCACCCCTCCCCCCTCCATCTATAATCAAAATGCAGAACTCACCTTTCCCCCCTCCATCTATAATCATAATGTAGAATTCACCCCTCCCCCCTCCATCTATAATCAAAATATAGAATTCACCCCTCCCCCCTCCATCTGTCATCAAAATGCAGAATTCTCCCCTCCCCCTCCATCTATAATCAAAATGCAGAATTCACCCCTCCCCCTCCATCTATAATCAAAATGCAGAATTCACCCCTCCCCCTCCATCTCTAATCAAAATGTAGAATTCACCCCTCCCACTCCATCTGTCATCAAAATACAGAAGTCACCCCACCCCACTCCATCCATAATCAAAATGCAGAATTCACCCCTCCCCCTCCATCTATAATCAAAATGCAGAATTCACAGCTCCCCCTCCATCTGTCATCAAAATGCAGAATTCACCCCTCCCCCTCCATCTATAATCAAAATGTAGAATTCACCCCTCCCCCTCCATCTCTAATCAAAATGCAGAATTCACCCCTCCCCCTCCATCAATAATCAAAATGCAGAATTCACCCCTCCCCCCTCCATCTATAATCATAATGTAGAATTCACCCCTCCCCCCTCCATCTCTGATCAAAATGTAGAAATCACCCTGCCCCTCCATCTATAATCCAAATGCACAATGCACCCCTCCCCCCTCCATCTATTAGCAAAATGCAGAATTCCCCCCTCCCCCCTCCATATGTAATAAAAATGCTGAATGCACCCCACCCCTCCAACAGTAATCAAAATGCAGAATTCACCCCTCCCCCCACCATCTATAATTTAAATGTACAATTCACCCCTCCCCCTCCATCTATGACCAAAATGCAGAGTTCACCCCTCCCCCTCTATCTAAATCAAAATGCAGAATTCATCCCTCCCCCTCCATCGATAATCAAAATGCAGAATTCCCCCCTCCCCACACCATCTATAATCAAAATGTACAATTTACCCCTCCCCCCTCCATCTACGATCAAAATGCAGAGATCACCCCTCCCCCTCCTTCTCTAATGAAAGTGCAGAATTCACCCCCCCCCCCCCTCCATCTACAATCAAAATGCAGAATTCACAACTTCCCCCTCCATCTATAATCAAAATGCAGAATTCACCCCCCCTTCCATCTACAATCAAAATGCAGAATTCACACCTTCCCCCTCCATCTATAATCAAAATGCAGAATGCATCCCTCCCCCCTCAATCTATAATCAAAATGCAGAACTCCCCACTCCCCCCTCCATCTATAATCAAAATGCAGAATTCACCCCTCCCCCTCCAACTACAATCAAAATGCAGAATTCAACCCTCCCCCCTCCATCTATGATTAAAATGCAGAATTCACCCCTCCCCACTCCATCTCTAATCAAAATGAAGAATTCACCCCTCCCCGCTCCATCTATAATCAAAATGCAGAGTTCACCCCTCCCCCCTCCATCTAAATCAAAATGCAGAATTCATCCCTCCCCCTCCATCGATAATCAAAATGCAGAATTCCCCCCTCCCCACACCATCTATAATCAAAATGTACAATTCACCCCTCCCCCCTCCATCTACGATCAAAATGCAGAGATCACCCCTCCCCCCTCCTTCTCTAATGAAAGTGCAGAATTCACCCCCCCCTCCATCTACAATCAAAATGCAGAATTCACAACTTCCCCCTCCATCTATAATCAAAATGCAGAATTCACCCCCCCTTCCATCTACAATCAAAATGCGGAATTCACACCTTCCCCCTCCATCTATAATCAAAATGCAGAATGCATCCCTCCCCCCTCAATCTATAATCAAAATGCAGAACTCCCCACTCCCCCCTCCATCTATAATCAAAATGCAGAATTCACCCCTCCCCCTCCAACTACAATCAAAATGCAGAATTCAACCCTCCCCCCCTCCATCTATGATTAAAATGCAGAATTCACCCCTCCCCACTCCATCTCTAATCAAAATGAAGAATTCACCCCTCCCCGCTCCATCTGTAATCAAAATGAAGAATTCACCCCTCCCCGCTCCATCTATAATCAAAATGCAGAGCTCACCCCTCCCCGCTCCATCTATAATCAAAATGCAGAGTTCACCCCTCCCCACTCCATCTCTAATCAAAATGCAGAGTTCACCCCTCCCCACTCCATCTCTAATCAAAATGCAGAGATCACCCCTCCCCGCTCCATCTGTAATCAAAATGAAGAATTCACACCTCCCCCCTCCATCTATAATCAAAATGAAGAATTCACCCCTCCCCCCTCCATCTTTAATCAAAATGCAGAATTCACCCCTCCCCCCTCCATCTTTAATCAAAATGCAGAATTCACCCCTCCCCCCTCCATCTTTAATAAAAATGCAGAATTCACCCCTCCCCCCTCCATCTTTAATCAAAATGCAGAATTCACCCCTTGCCCCTCCATCTACAATCAAAATGCAGAATTCACCCCTCCCCCCTGCAGCTACAGTCAAAATGCAGAATTCACCCCTCCCTCCTCCATCTATAATCAAAATGCAGAATTCACCCCACCCCAACCATCTATAATCAAAATGCAGAATCCACCCCTCCCCCCTCCATCGATAATCAAAATGCAGAATTCACCCTCCCCCTCCACCTTTAATCACAATGCAGAATTCATCCCTCCCCCCTCAATCTATAATCAAAATGCAGAACTCCCCACTCCCCCCTCCAAATACAATCAAAATGCAGAATTCAACCCACCCCCCCTCCATCTATGATTAAAATGCAGAATTCACCCCTCCCCCCTCCATCTATAATCAAAATGCAGAATCCACCCCTCCCCCCTCCATCGATAATCAAAATGCAGAATTCAACCCACCCCCCCTCCATCTATGATTAAAATATAGAATTCACCCCTCCCCCCTCCATCTGTCATCAAAATGCAGAATTCACCCCTCCCCCTCCATCTATAATCAAAATGCAGAATTCACCCCTCCCCCCTCCATCCATAATCAAAATGCAGAATTCGCCCCTCCCCCTCCACCTATAATCAAAATATAGAATTCACCCCTCCCCCTCCATCTATAATCAAAATGCAGAATTCACCCCTCCCCCCTCCATCTATAATCAAAATGTAGAATTCACCCCTCCCCCCTCCATCTATAATCAAAATGCAGAATTCACCCCTCCCCCCTCCATCTATAATCAAAATGTAGAATTCACCCCTCCCCCCTCCATCCATAATCAAGATGCAGAATTCACCCATCCCCCCTCCATCTATAATCAAAATGCAGAATTCACCCCTCCCCCCTCCATCTATAATCAAAATATAGAATTCACCCCTCCCCCCTCCATCTGTCATCAAAATGCAGAATTATCCCCACCCCCCTCCATCTATATTCAAAATGTAGAATTCACCCCTCCCCCCTCCATCTATAATCAAAATGCAGAATTCACCCCTCCCCCTCCATCTATAATGAAAATATAGAATTCACCCCTCCCCCCTCCATCTATCATCTAAATGCAGAAATCACCCCTCCCCCTCCATCTATAATCAAAATGCAGAATTCACCCCTCCCCCTCCATCCATAATCAAAATGCAGAATTCACCCCTCCCCCTCCATCTATAATCAAAATGCAGAATTCACCCCTCCCCCTCCACCTATAATCAAAATGCAGAATTCACCCCTCCCCCCTCCATCTATAATCAAAATATAGAATTCACCCCTCCCCCCTCCATCTGTCATCAAAATGCAGAATTCACCCCACCCCCCTCCATCTATAATCAAAATGCAGAATTCACCCCTCCCCCTCCATCTATAATCAAAATGCAGAATTCACCCCTCCCCCCTCCATCTATAATCAAAATATAGAATTCACCCCTCCCCCCTCCATCTGTCATCAAAATGCAGAATTCACCCCTCTCCCTCCATCTATAATCAAATTGCAGAATTCACCCCTCCCCCTCCATCTATAATCAAAATGTAGAATTCACCCCTCCCCCTCCATCTCTAATCAAAATGTAGAATTCACCCCTCCCCCTCCATCTGTCATCAAAATACAGAAGACACCCCTCCCCACTCCATCCATAATCAAAATGCAGAATTCACCCCTCTCCCTCCATCTGTCATCAAAATGCAGAATTCACCCCTCCCCCTCCATCTATAATCAAAATGTAGAATTCACCCCTCCCCCTCCATCTCTAATCAAAATGCAGAATTCACCCCTCCCCCTCCATCAATAATCAAAATGCAGAATTCACCCCTCCCCCCTCCATCTATAATCAAAATGCAGAACTCACCCCTCCCCCCTCCCCCCTCCATCTATAATCATAATGTAGAATTCACCCCTCCCCCCTCCATCTATAATCAAAATATAGAATTCACCCCTCCCCCCTCCATCTGTCATCAAAATGCAGAATTCTCCCCTCCCCCTCCATCTATAATCAAAATGCAGAATTCACCCCTCCCCCTCCATCTATAATCAAAATGCAGAATTCACCCCTCCCCCTCCATCTCTAATCAAAATGTAGAATTCACCCCTCCCACTCCATCTGTCATCAAAATGCAGAATTCACCCCACCCCACTCCATCCATAATCAAAATGCAGAATTCACCCCTCCCCCTCCATCTATAATCAAAATGCAGAATTCACAGCTCCCCCTCCATCTGTCATCAAAATGCAGAATTCACCCCTCCCCCTCCATCTATAATCAAAATGTAGAATTCACCCCTCCCCCTCCATCTCTAATCAAAATGCAGAATTCACCCCTCCCCCTCCATCAATAATCAAAATGCAGAATTCACCCGTCCCCCCTCCATCTATAATCATAATGTAGAATTCACCCCTCCCCCCTCCATCTCTGATCAAAATGTAGAAATCACCCTGCCCCTCCATCTATAATCCAAATGCACAATGCACCCCTCCCCCCCTCCATCTATTAGCAAAATGCAGAATTCCCCCCTCCCCCCTCCATATGTAATAAAAATGCAGAATTCACCCCACCCCTCCAACAGTAATCAAAATGCAGAATTCACCCCTCCCCCCACCATCTATAATTTAAATGTACAATTCACCCCTCCCCCTCCATCTATGACCAAAATGCAGAGTTCACCCCTCCCCCTCCATACATAATCAAAATGCAGAATTCCCCCCTCCCCCTCCTCCTGTAATCAAAATGCAGAATTCCCCCCTCCCCCTCCATCTATAATCAAAATGCAGAATTCACCCTTCCCCCTCCATCTATAATCAAAATGCAGAATTCCCCCCTCCCCACTCCATCGATAATCAAAATGCAGAATTCACCCCTCCCCCCTCCATCTCTCATCAAAATGCAGAATTCACACCTCCCCACTCCATCGATAATCAAAATGCAGAATTCACCCTTCCCCCTCCATCCATAATCAAAAATGCAGAATTCACCACTCACCCCTCCATCTATAATCAAAATGCAGAATTCACACCTCCCCACTCCATCTATAATTTAAATGTACAATTCACCCCTCCCCCTCCATCTATGACCAAAATGCAGAGTTCACCCCTCCCCCTCCATACATAATCAAAATGCAGAATTCCCCCCTCCCCCTCCTCCTGTAATCAAAATGCAGAATTCCCCCCTCCCCCTCCATCTATAATCAAAATGCAGAATTCACCCTTCCCCCTCCATTTATAATCAAAATGCAGAATTCCCCCCTCCCCACTCCATCGATAATCAAAATGCAGAATTCACCCCTCCCCCCTCCATCTCTCATCAAAATGCAGAATTCACACCTCCCCACTCCATCAATAATCAAAATGCAGAATTCACCCTTCCCCCTCCATCTATAATCAAAAATGCAGTATTCACCACTCACCCCTCCATCTATAATCAAAATGCAGAATTCACACCTCCCCACTCCATCGATAATCAAAATGCAGAATTCACCCCTCACCCCTCCATCTATAATCAAAATGCAGAATTCACCCTTCCCCCTCCATCTATAATCAAAATGCAGAATTCACACCTCCCCACTCCATCGATAATCAAAATGCAGAATTCACCCTTCCCCCTCCATCTATAATCAAAATGCAGAATTCACCCCTCACCCCTCCATCGATAATCAAAATGCAGAATTCACCCCTCACCCCTCCTTCTATAATCAAAATGCAGAATTCACCCCTCACCCCTCCATCGATAATCAAAATGCAGAATTCACCCCTCACCCCTCCATCGATAATCAAAATGCAGAATTCACCCCTCCCCCCTCCATCTATAATCAAAATGCAGAATTCACCCCTCCCCCTCCATCTATAATCAAAATGCAGAATTCACCCCTCCCCCTCCATCTATAATCAAAATGCAGAATTCACCCCTCACTCCTCCATCTATAATCAAAATGCAGAATTCACCCCTCACCCCTCCATCTATAATCAAAATGCAGAATTCACCCCTCACCCCTCCATCTATAATCAAAATGCAGAATTCACACCTCTCCACTCCATCGATAATCAAAATGCAGAATTCACCCCTCCCCCTCCATCTATAATCAAAATGCAGAATTCACCCCTCCCCCCTCCATCTATAATCAAAATGCAGAATTCACCCCTCCCCCTCCATCTATAATCAAAATGCAGAATTCACCCCTCCCCCTCCATCTATAATCAAAATGCAGAATTCACCCCTCCCCCCTCCATCTATAATCAAAATGCAGAATTCACCCCTCCCCCTCCATCTATAATCAAAATGCAGAATTCACCCCTCACCCCTCCTTCTATAATCAAAATGCAGAATTCACCCCTCACCCCTCCATCGATAATCAAAATGCAGAATTCACCCCTCACCCCTCCATCGATAATCAAAATGCAGAATTCACACTTCCCCCTCCATCCATAATCAAAATGCAGAATTCACCCCTCACCCCTCCATCTATAATCAAAATGCAGAATTCACCCCTCACCCCTCCATCTATAATCAAAATGCAGAATTCACCCCTCACTCCTCCATCTATAATCAAAATGCAGAATTCACCCCTCACCCCTCCATCTATAATCAAAATGCAGAATTCACCCCTCACCCCTCCATCTATAATCAAAATGCAGAATTCACACCTCTCCACTCCATCGATAATCAAAATGCAGAATTCACCCCTCCCCCTCCATCTATAATCAAAATGCAGAATTCACCCCTCCCCCCTCCATCTATAATCAAAATGCAGAATTCACCCCTCCCCCTCCATCTATAATCAAAATGCAGAATTCACCCCTCCCCCTCCATCTATAATCAAAATGCAGAATTCACCCCTCCCCCCTCCATCTATAATCAAAATGCAGAATTCACCCCTCCCCCTCCATCTATAATCAAAATGTAGAATTCACCCCTCCCCCTCCATCTATATTCAAAATACAGAATTCAGCACTCCCCCATCCATCTATATTCAAAATACAGAATTCACCCCTCCCCCTCCATCTATAATCAAAATGTAGAATTCACCCCTCCCCCTCCATCTATATTCAAAATACAGAATTCACCCCTCCCCCTCCATCTGTAATCAAAATGCAGAATTCACCCCTCCCCCTCCATCTATCATCAAAATGCAGAATTCACCCCTCCCCCTCCATCTATAATCAAAATGCAGAATTCACCCCTCCCCCCTCCAGCTATAATCAAAATGCAGAATTCACCCCTCCCCCTCCATCTATAATCAAAATGCAGAATTCACCCCTCCCCCTCCATCTATAATCAAAATGCAGAATTCACCCCTCCCCCTCCATCTATATTCAAAATACAGAATTCACCCCTCCCCCTCCATCTATAATCAAAATGCAGAATTCACCCCTCCCCCTCCATCTGTCATCAAAATGCAGAATTCACCCCTCCCCCTCCATCTATAATCAAAATGTAGAATTCACCCCTCCCCCTCCATCTCTAATCAAAATGCAGAATTCACCCCTCCCCCTCCATCAATAATCAAAATGCAGAGTTCACCCCTCCCCCCTCCATCTTTAATGAATGGGTGAAAGTGCAGAATTCACCCCCCCCCTCCTTCTGCAATCAAAATGCAGAATTCACCCCTCCCCCCTCCATCTATAATCAAAATCCAGAAGTCACCCCTCCCCATCCATCTCCAATCAAAATGCAGAATTCAGCCCACCCCACTCCATCGATAATCAAAATGTACAATTCCCCCTCCCCCCTTCCATCTCTAATCAAAATGCAGAATTCACCCCTCCCCCTCCATCTATAATCAAAATGCAGAATTCCCCCCTCCCCCTCCATCTATAATCAAAATGTATAATTCACCCCTCCCCCTCCATCTATAATCAAAATACAGAATTCACCCCTCCCCCTTCATCTATAATCAAAATGTATAATTCACCCCTCCCCCTCCATCTATAATCAAAATGTAGAATTCACCCCTCCCCCTCCATCTATAATCAAAATGTAGAATTCACCCCTCCCCCTCCATCTATAATCAAAATGCAGAATTCACCCCTCCCCCTCCATCTATAATCAAAATACAGAATTCACCCCTCCCCCTTCATCTATAATCAAAATGTATAATTCACCCCTCCCCCTCCATCTATAATCAAAATGTATAATTCACCCCTCCCCCTCCATCTATAATCAAAATGTAGAATTCACCCCTCCCCCTTCATCTATAATCGAAATGTATAATTCACCCCTCCCCCTCCATCTATAATCAAAATGTATAATGCACCCCTCCCCCCTCCATCTATAATCAAAATGTAGAATTCACCCCTCCCCCTCCATCTATAATCAAAATGTATAATGCACCCCTCCCCCCTCCATCTCCAATCAAAATGCAGAATTCACCCCTCCCCCCTCCATCCATAATCAAAATGCAGAATTCACCCGTCTCCCCACCAACTATAATCAAAATCCAGAATTCACCCCTCCCCACACCAACTCTTATCAAAATGTTGAATTCACCCTTGCCTCCTCCTTCGAAATCAAAATGCAGAATTCCCCCCTCCCCCTCCATCTATAATCAAAATGCAGAATTCACCCTTCCCCCTCCATCTATAATCAAAATGCAGAATTCCCCCCTCCCCACTCCATCGATAATCAAAATGCAGAATTCACCCCTCCCCCCTCCATCTCTCATCAAAATGCAGAATTCACACCTCCCCACTCCATCGATAATCAAAATGCAGAATTCACCCTTCCCCCTCCATCCATAATCAAAAATGCAGAATTCACCACTCACCCCTCCATCTATAATCAAAATGCAGAATTCACACCTCCCCACTCCATCTATAATTTAAATGTACAATTCACCCCTCCCCCTCCATCTATGACCAAAATGCAGAGTTCACCCCTCCCCCTCCATACATAATCAAAATGCAGAATTCCCCCCTCCCCCTCCTCCTGTAATCAAAATGCAGAATTCCCCCCTCCCCCTCCATCTATAATCAAAATGCAGAATTCACCCTTCCCCCTCCATCTATAATCAAAATGCAGAATTCCCCCCTCCCCACTCCATCGATAATCAAAATGCAGAATTCACCCCTCCCCCCTCCATCTCTCATCAAAATGCAGAATTCACACCTCCCCACTCCATCAATAATCAAAATGCAGAATTCACCCTTCCCCCTCCATCTATAATCAAAAATGCAGTATTCACCACTCACCCCTCCATCTATAATCAAAATGCAGAATTCACACCTCCCCACTCCATCGATAATCAAAATGCAGAATTCACCCCTCACCCCTCCATCTATAATCAAAATGCAGAATTCACCCTTCCCCCTCCATCTATAATCAAAATGCAGAATTCACACCTCCCCACTCCATCGATAATCAAAATGCAGAATTCACCCTTCCCCCTCCATCTATAATCAAAATGCAGAATTCACCCCTCACCCCTCCATCTATAATCAAAATGCAGAATTCACCCCTCACCCCTCCTTCTATAATCAAAATGCAGAATTCACCCCTCACCCCTCCATCGATAATCAAAATGCAGAATTCACCCCTCACCCCTCCATCGATAATCAAAATGCAGAATTCACACTTCCCCCTCCATCCATAATCAAAATGCAGAATTCACCCCTCACCCCTCCATCTATAATCAAAATGCAGAATTCACCCCTCACCCCTCCATCTATAATCAAAATGCAGAATTCACCCCTCACTCCTCCATCTATAATCAAAATGCAGAATTCACCCCTCACCCCTCCATCTATAATCAAAATGCAGAATTCACCCCTCACCCCTCCATCTATAATCAAAATGCAGAATTCACACCTCTCCACTCCATCGATAATCAAAATGCAGAATTCACCCCTCCCCCTCCATCTATAATCAAAATGCAGAATTCACCCCTCCCCCCTCCATCTATAATCAAAATGCAGAATTCACCCCTCCCCCTCCATCTATAATCAAAATGCAGAATTCACCCCTCCCCCTCCATCTATAATCAAAATGCAGAATTCACCCCTCCCCCCTCCATCTATAATCAAAATGCAGAATTCACCCCTCCCCCTCCATCTATAATCAAAATGTAGAATTCACCCCTCCCCCTCCATCTATATTCAAAATACAGAATTCAGCACTCCCCCATCCATCTATATTCAAAATACAGAATTCACCCCTCCCCCTCCATCTATAATCAAAATGTAGAATTCACCCCTCCCCCTCCATCTATATTCAAAATACAGAATTCACCCCTCCCCCTCCATCTGTAATCAAAATGCAGAATTCACCCCTCCCCCTCCATCTATCATCAAAATGCAGAATTCACCCCTCCCCCTCCATCTATAATCAAAATGCAGAATTCACCCCTCCCCCCTCCAGCTATAATCAAAATGCAGAATTCACCCCTCCCCCTCCATCTATAATCAAAATGCAGAATTCACCCCTCCCCCTCCATCTATAATCAAAATGCAGAATTCACCCCTCCCCCTCCATCTATATTCAAAATACAGAATTCACCCCTCCCCCTCCATCTATAATCAAAATGCAGAATTCACCCCTCCCCCTCCATCTGTCATCAAAATGCAGAATTCACCCCTCCCCCTCCATCTATAATCAAAATGTAGAATTCACCCCTCCCCCTCCATCTCTAATCAAAATGCAGAATTCACCCCTCCCCCTCCATCAATAATCAAAATGCAGAGTTCACCCCTCCCCCCTCCATCTTTAATGAATGGGTGAAAGTGCAGAATTCACCCCCCCCCCTCCTTCTGCAATCAAAATGCAGAATTCACCCCTCCCCCCTCCATCTATAATCAAAATCCAGAAGTCACCCCTCCCCATCCATCTCCAATCAAAATGCAGAATTCAGCCCACCCCACTCCATCGATAATCAAAATGTACAATTCCCCCTCCCCCCTTCCATCTCTAATCAAAATGCAGAATTCACCCCTCCCCCTCCATCTATAATCAAAATGCAGAATTCCCCCCTCCCCCTCCATCTATAATCAAAATGTATAATTCACCCCTCCCCCTCCATCTATAATCAAAATACAGAATTCACCCCTCCCCCTTCATCTATAATCAAAATGTATAATTCACCCCTCCCCCTCCATCTATAATCAAAATGTAGAATTCACCCCTCCCCCTCCATCTATAATCAAAATGTAGAATTCACCCCTCCCCCTCCATCTATAATCAAAATGCAGAATTCACCCCTCCCCCTCCATCTATAATCAAAATACAGAATTCACCCCTCCCCCTTCATCTATAATCAAAATGTATAATTCACCCCTCCCCCTCCATCTATAATCAAAATGTATAATTCACCCCTCCCCCTCCATCTATAATCAAAATGTAGAATTCACCCCTCCCCCTTCATCTATAATCGAAATGTATAATTCACCCCTCCCCCTCCATCTATAATCAAAATGTATAATGCACCCCTCCCCCCTCCATCTATAATCAAAATGTAGAATTCACCCCTCCCCCTCCATCTATAATCAAAATGTATAATGCACCCCTCCCCCCTCCATCTCCAATCAAAATGCAGAATTCACCCCTCCCCCCTCCATCCATAATCAAAATGCAGAATTCACCCGTCTCCCCACCAACTATAATCAAAATCCAGAATTCACCCCTCCCCACACCATCTCTTATCAAAATGTTGAATTCACCCTTGCCTCCTCCTTCGAAATCAAAATGCAGAATTCACCCCTCCCCCTCCATCTATTATCAAAATGCAGAATTTCCCCCTCCCCCCTCCATATGTAATAAAAATGCGGAATTCACCCCACCCCTCCAACAGTAATCAAAATGCAGAATTCACCGCTCCCCCCCACCATCTATAACTTAAATGTACAATTCACCCCTCCCCCTCCATCTATGACCAAAATGCAGAGTTCACCCCTCCCCCCTCCATCTTTAAGGAAAGTGTGAAAGTGCAGAATTCACCCCCCGTCCATCTACAATCAAAATGCAGAATTCACCCCTCCCCCCTCCATCTATAATCAAAATGCAGAATTCACCCCTCCCCCCTCCGTCTATAATCAAAATGTAGAATTCACCCCTCCCCCTCCATCTATAATCAAAATGCAGAATTCACCCTTTCCCCCTCTGTCTATAATCAAAATGCAGAATTCACTCCTCCCCCTCCATCTATCATCAAAATGCAGAATTCACCCCTCCCCCCTCCATCTATAAACAAAATGCAGAATTCAACTCTCCCCCCTCCATCTATAATCAAAAGGCAGAATTCACTCCTCCCCCCTCCATCTATAATCAAAAGGCAGAATTCACCCCTTCTCCCCTCCATCTATAAACAAAATGCAGAATTCAACTCTCCCCCCTCCATCTATAATCAAAAGGCAGAATTCACTCCTCCCCCCTCCATCTATAATCAAAATGCAGAATTCACCCCTCCCCCCTCCATCTATAATCAAAATGCAGAATTCACCCCTCCCCCCTCCATCTATAATCAAAATGTAGAATTCACCCCTCCATCTGTAATAAAATGCAGAATTCACCCTTCCCCCTTCCATCTATAATCAAAATGCAGAATTCACCCCTCCCCCTCCATCTATTATCAAAATGCAGAATTCCCCCCTCCCCCCTCCATATGTAATAAAAATGCAGAATTCACCCCACCCCTCCAACTGTAATCAAAATGTACAATTCACCCCTCCCCCTCCTTCCAAAATCAAAATGCAGAGTTCACCCCTCCCCGCTCCATCTTTAATGAATGGGTGAAAGTGCAGAATTCACCCCCCCCCCCCTCCTTCTGCAATCAAAATGCAGAATTCACCCCTCCCCCCTCCATCTATAATCAAAATGCAGAAGTCACCCCTCCCCCCTGCATCGATAATCAAAATGTACAATTCCCCCTCCCCCCTTCCATCTCTAATCAAAATGCAGAATTCACCCCTCCCCCTCCATCTATAATCAAAATGCAGAATTCACCCCTCCCCCTCCATCTATAATAAAATGTATAATTCACCCCTCCCCCTCCATCTATAATCAAAATACAGAACTCACCCCTCCCCCTTCATCTATAATCAAAATGTATAATTCACCCCTCCCCCTCCATCCATAATCAAAACGTAGAATTCACCCCTCCCCCTCCATCTATAATCAAAATGTAGAATTCACCCCTCCCCCTCCATCTATAATCAAAATGCAGAATTCACCCCTCCCCCTCCATCTATAATCAAAATACAGAATTCACCCCTCCCCCTTCATCTATAATCAAAATGTATAATTCACCCCTCCCCCTCCATCTATAATCAAAATGTAGAATTCAGCCCCTCCCCCTCCATCTATAATCAAAATGTAGAATTCACCCCTCCCCCTCCATCTATAATCAAAATGTATAATGCACCCCTCCCCACTCCATCTCCAATCAAAATGCAGAATTCACCCCTCCCCCCCTCCATCCATAATCAAAATGCAGAATTCACCCGTCTCCCCACCAACTATAATCAAAATCCAGAATTCACGCCTCCCCCCTCCATCTATAATCAAAATGCAGAATTCACCCCTCCCCCCTCCATCTCTTATCAAAATGCTGAATTCACCCTTGCCCCCTCCTTCGAAATCAAAATGCAGAATTCACCCCTCCCCCTCCATCTATTATCAAAATGCAGAATTCCCCCCTCCCCCCTCCATATGTCATAAAAATGCAGAATTCACCCTACCCCTCCAACAGTAATCAAAATGCAGAATTCACCGCTCCCCCCCACCATCTATAACTAAAATGTACAATTCACCCCTCCCCCTCCATCTATGACCAAAATGCAGAGTTCACCCCTCCCCCCTCCATCTCTAATGAAAGTGTGAAAGTGCAGAATTCACCCCCCGTCCATCTACAATCAAAATGCTGAATTCACCCCTCCCCCCTCCATCTATAATCAAAATGCAGAATTCACCCCTCCCCCCTCCATCTATAATCAAAATGTAGAATTCACCCCTCCCCCTCCATCGATAATCAAAATGCAGAATTCACCCTTTCCCCCTCTGTCTATAATCAAAATGCAGAATTCACTCCTCCCCCCTCCATCTATCATCAAAATGCAGAATTCACCCCTCCCCCCTCCATCTATAAACAAAATGCAGAATTCAACTCTCCCCCCTCCATCTATAATCAAAAGGCAGAATTCACTCCTCCCCCCTCCATCTATAATCAAAAGGCAGAATTCACCCCTCCTCCCCTCCATCTATAAACAAAATGCAGAATTCACCCCTCCCCCCTCCATCTATAATCAAAATGCAGAATTCACCCCTCCCCCCTCCATCTATAATCAAAATGTAGAATTCACCCCTCCCCCTCCATCTATAATCAAAATGCAGAATTCACCCTTCCCCCCTCCATCTATAATCAAAATGCAGAATTCACCCCTCCCCCTCCATCTATTATCAAAATGCAGAATTCCCCCCTCCCCCCTCCATATGTAATAAAAATGCAGAATTCACCCCTCCCCCCTCCATCTATAATCAAAATGTAGAATTCACCCCTCCTCCTCCATCTATAATCAAAATGCAGAATTCACCCTTCCCCCCTCCATCTATAATCAAAATGCAGAATTCACCCCTCCCCCTCCATCTATTATCAAAATGCAGAATTCCCCCCTCCCCCCTCCATATGTAATAAAAATGTACAATTCACCCCTCCCCCTCCTTCCAAAATCAAAATGCAGAGTTCACCCCTCCCCCCTCCATCTTTAATGAATGGGTGAAAGTGCAGAATTCACCCCCCCCCCCCCTCCTTCTGCAATCAAAATGCAGAATTCACCCCTCCCCCCTCCATCTATAATCAAAATGCAGAAGTCACCCCTCCCCATCCATCTCCAATCAAAATGCAGAATTCAGCCCACCCCCCACCATCGATAATCAAAATGTACAATTCCCCCTCCCCCCTTCCTTCTCTAATCAAAATGCAGAATTCACCCCTCCCCCTCCATCTATAATCAAAATGCAGAATTCACCCCTCCCCCTCCATCTATAATCAAAATGTATAATTCACCCCTCCCCCTCCATCTATAATCAAAATACAGAATTCACCCCTCCCCCTTCATCTATAATCAAAATGTATAATTCACCCCTCCCCCTCCATCTAGAATCAAAATGTAGAATTCACCCCTCCCCCTCCATCTATAATCAAAATGTAGAATTCACCCCTCCCCCTCCATCTATAATCAAAATGCAGAATTCACCCCTCCCCCTCCATCTATAATCAAAATACAGAATTCACCCCTCCCCCTTCATCTATAATCAAAATGTATAATTCACCCCTCCCCCTCCATCTATAATCAAAATGTAGAATTCACCCCTCCCCCTCCATCTATAATCAAAATGTAGAATTCACCCCTCCCCCTCCATCTATAATCAAAATGTAGTATTCCCCCCTCCCCCTCCATCTATAATCAAAATGCAGAATTCACCCCTCCCCCTGCATCTATAATCAAAAAGTAGAATTCACCCCTCCCCGTCCATCTATAATCAAAATGTAGAATTCACCCCTCCCCCTCCATCTATAATCAAAATGTAGAATTCACCCCTCCCCCTCCATCTATAATCAAAATGTAGTATTCCCCCCTCCCCGTCCATCTATAATCAAAATGCAGAATTCACCCCTCCCCCCCTCCATCTCTCATCAAAATGCAGGATTCACCCCTCCCCCCTCCATCTATAATCAAAATGTAGAATTCACCCCTCCCCCTCCATCTATAATCAAAATACAGAATTCACCCCTCCCCCTTCATCTATAATCAAAATGTATAATTCACCCCTCCCCCTCCATCTATAATCAAAATGTAGAATTCACCCCTCCCCCCTCCATCTATAATCATAATGTAGAATTCACCCCTCCCCCTCCATCTATAATTAAAATGTAGAATTCACCCCTCCCCCTCCACCTATAATCAAAATGTAGAATTCCCCCCTCCCCCTCCATCTATAATCAAAATGCAGAATTCACCCCTCCCCCTGCATCTATAATCAAAAAGTAGAATTCACCCCTCCCCGTCCATCTATAATCAAAATGTAGAATTCACCCCTCCCCCCTCCATCTCTCATCAAAATGCAGAATTCACCCCTCCCCCTCCATCTATAATCAAAATGTAGAATTCTCCCCTCCCCGTCCATCTATAACCAAATTACAGAATTCACCCCTCCCCCTCCATCTCTCATCAAAATGCAGAATTCACCCCTCTCCCCTCCATCTATAATCAAAATGCAAAGTTGACCCTCTCCCCATCCTCATGTGCTCCAGTTTCTCGAACATGGGAAAGTGAAGGCACATGTGTACCGCGCATCGAGCTCAAGATCAGGGACAGATGGGAAGATTGCGCTGGTTGACATCGAAATTTTGCAGAGAGGTATTTTAAACAAGGGTCTGGTCACAGACCAGCGGAGGTGCTACCACTGAGCTTCCCCACCCGCGGGAATTTTGGGCCGGGCAATCCCAGTGTCCGATTCCGTGGCAGTCGCTTTTGCTCCAGTTCTGCGGTTCCCCCGCCACAGAATCCAACTTTGGACCAGGCACAATCTCCAGCCCCATGACTTTGTTTCCCTCTCCACAGATGATGCCTGATCTGCTGAGTGTTTCCAGCATTTTCTGTTTTCATTTCAGCTTTTCAGCATTCACAATATTTTGTTTTTGTGTCTCTCTGTATCTATCCCATAAATACCTTTCAAAACATAACAATCTTTTAACCTGTATTTCAAGGAATACAAGAATTGTTTCTGTAATCTCTTCTCATAATCTAACACTCGGAGCCCTGGTAATATTCTGCGAATCACTGCTACATTCTTTCTAGGCCAATATATCATTCCTAAGGTGCAGAGCCCAGAACTGTACACAGTACTCCAGATGTGATCTAACAAGGACTTAGTACAGCTCCCCTTTATATTCTAACTCTCTAGATATAAAGGCGAACATTCTATTAGCCTTTTTGACTATTTTTATATATTTATTTCAGTGATCTGTGTATATGGACCTTTCAATCTCTTTGGACTGCTACTGTTGGTAATTGTTCACTATTTAAATAATGCACTGAGCTATCCTTCTTCAATCTTCAAATTGCCTAAATTGGCCGTTGTAAATTGCCCTAGTGTAGGGAGGTGATAGGGAATATGGGATTACTGTAGGGTTAGCATAAATGGGTGGTTGTTGGTCAGCACGGACTCGGTGGGCCGAAGGGCCTGTTTCAGTGCTGTATCTCTAAATAAATAAAATAATCCCAAAATGGATGATCTCACACTTACCTGCATTGGGATCCATCTGCCGCAGTTTGGTTCACTTACTTAATCTGTCAACGCCTCATCATAATTTTATGTTGCCGACTACACGGTTATACAACCAATCTTTGTGCCATCGGCAAACTTGGATGTTTGGCTTTCTATCATGTTATCAAAGTAACTGATAAATATAGTGAATATCCCAATCTTCTAACCAGGTAAATAATTTGCCTTCAATTCCAGGATCTTTAATCTTAGCTAACAGTCTCTCATGTGAAACCTTATAAAATGTCTTCTGGAGCTCTATATAAACTACGTTCATAGACATCTTGCTGTCCATTTGTAGTTTTACCTGATAACAGTTTTGACCAGTTTGTTGTTGTCATTCTCTGTCTCATCTACAAAAAGCGAGAATCTTAGTAATTGTGCTGAGTTTCTCCTTTTCACACTTAACATTGAATTCAATCATATTATACCTGTTACGGTCAAGTGAGGAGGGGTCGAAGAGCTTCCCTCTTTTCCCTCTCCTTGTTTAACCACAACAGGTTTAATTCTTTCTTAAAATGAATGTACTGACCAATTCAGTAGGTGTTTGATTATTTACTTGCAATGATCATAACAAGAACCAATCGGACAGGTTTTCTTGAGCTGATGACAAAAGAGGTTAATTTTATTGTACCTAAACCAAACTATAAAAATAATATACAATGCGCCATCTTTCACTCTCACACACCCACTGGAGGTTTACACACACACAAATAGGGTACAGAGTGGGGAAAGGTAGGTTGGTTGAGTTACAGTCCATAAAAATAAAAAGGAATACAGTCTGTGAAGTTTGGTGATTCGGCTGGCTACTAGCTGAATTCAGTGCTCCTGAGGCTTTTAAATTGAACAGGTAGATGACTGGTTCGATGAGTCCCTTGGAGATGGCGAGGCGGATGCTTCCTCCAATGGGGTTTCTGATTGTAGCTGGAGTATGCAAAGGTGGGCAGTCAGCAAGCAGGATTTGAAAACTTTCAAGCCTGACTGGGAAGAAAGGGAGAGAGAGAGAAGGGGACCCCCACTTAGGGTCTGCTCATGTCAGAATCCAATTGTTGCTTCTCTTCTGCTGCAGGGAAAAAACACCAGCTTGTCACATGACAGTCACTCAGTGATTCAAACATAGCAGTGAGCAATATTTCTCTGCTTGCTGAAAAGAGCAGGTAGTTCTTTTAAACTTCCTGGGTCTTGGATCTCGCTGGAAAATGCACCCATTTTGTCTCCCTCCTCAAAGTCCTTTGCAATGTATGATACAGCGTAGCAAACTAGGTGATCATCTTAAGCTGCCAGCAGTCATTTTTTTTTATGTCTTTTTAAATTTCTTCAAAGAAATATAAATTCAGATCTCCAGTCAGTGGTCCAAAAATAAATCTTCATTCACACCAGCATAGCATACCACTGGTAGATAAATATCCCCTTACTGTTAGATTAACTAAATCTGGCTCTTTAACTTATTACTAAATCTAGTATGGCCTTCCCTCTTGCTGGTTCCAGAACAGATTGCTACAGAAAATTATCTTGAATGCACTCCAGAAATTCACTACCTTTCTGACTGAGCTATTCTTCTCTTCCCAATCTACATGAAAGTTAGAAGTCTCCCATTGAAACTACTTTGTGTTTGCTACAAGCCTCTCCAACCTCTAAATTAATATATTCTTCCACTTCATTGATACTGTCAGAAGGCCTGTAGGCAACTCATTTAATGTTCTTAGTCCCCTCTTATTCTTCATTTCAAACAAGAATCTCCACTGATTGCTTTTCCTTAACTATATCCTCCCTTATTAAAGTTGTACAAGTACCTTTATGCAATAAGATTAAGCCTCCTCCTATTCTAATTTCTCTATCCTATCTACAGACCTTATAACTTGGAGTATTTAACTCCAAATCATGATCAGCTTGCAGCCCTGTCTCTTTAATGACCATCACGTTACACCTTAAGTTATATTTAAACATCTCATTCAATTTTTTTCATTTATTAATTCGCAGGATGTGGGCGTTGCTGGCAAGGCCAGCATTTATTGCCCATCCCTAACTGCCCTTGTGAAGGTGGTTGTGAGTCATCACCTTGAATACAACTGAATGGCTTCCTTCCTGATTTCCTTCTTAAAAGGACAGCAGTGAACCAGATAGGTTTTTACAACAGTCAGGTAGTTTCATGGTCACCATTACTGATACTAGCTTTCCAAACCAGATTTATTTATTCGCTGAATTTAAATTCCCCAACTGCTTTCGTTGAATTTAAACTCATGCTTCCTGATCAATAGTCCAGTAACATAAAAACACCATACTACCAAACCCGATTTATTACAATCCATGAGTTATTATATATAACTCTTGTTTGGGCAAGAGAACCTAACCTGTTCTTCTGCTCTGATGCTGTCTTTCCTCACACTGTGTAATTTTAAATGTTTCCATTTGTCACTCCTGTTGTTATTTTAGTTACTTCAGTATTCCCATCACTTGGAGTTTGTCTGTTATTGTTTCAGACCTGAACTCTGTTCTTGGCCCATTTTTTATCTTTAAATTATAAATTTTACTATTGTTTCTGACTGAGCCTTCCACCCACCCCTTGCATTGACTACACTGAAGTCCTTTTTAATCACCCGATTTAACCTTTTTGCCAGGAGACTGTTCCCAGCCCGGTTCAAGTTCAGCACACCCCTGCAGTGTAACTCTACCTACCGATCCCCAGCAGTCCAGTAAATGGAATTACTCATTCCAGCACCACTCCTTTATCCATTGTCACCTCTCTGATCTGTTTGTCCCTATGCCAATTAGTCTGTGACTCGGGTATTAATCACAAGCTGTTGTCCCTCTCTCCTTTAAGTTTGCCATCATCACCCCTCTCTTCAAAAATCCAAAGCTTGACCTCACCACCCTTGCAAACTACCAAGGGAGAGAAAACCTCCCTTTCCTCTCCAAATCCTTGAATGCGTTGTCACCTTCCAAATTCATTCCCAACTTTCCCAGACTCCATGTTTGAATCCCACCAATCAGGTCTCCGCCCTTGCCACAGTTCCAAAACAGCTCTTATCCAAGTCACAAATGGCATCCTATGTGACTGTGACAAAGGTAAACTTTCCCTCCTAATCATTCTCAACCTGTCTGCAGCCTTTGACATGGTTGGCCACACCATCCTCCTCCAATGTCTCTCCACTGTCATCCAGCTGGGAGGGACTGCTCCCACCTGGTTCCCTTCTTATCTATGTAATTGTAGCCACAGAATGACTTTTCTTCCTGTTTCTGCACTGTTACCTCTTGTATCCCCCAAGGATCTTTCCTTGGCCCCCTCATATTTCTCATCTACATGCTGCTCCTCGGCAACATCATCCAAAAGCATAAAGTTAGTTTTCACATGTACGCTGACTCTCAGCTCTCCCTCACCACCACTTCACTCGACTCCTCCACTGTTGCCAAATTAACAGACTGCTTATCTGACATCCAGTCTGGATGAGCAGAAATTTCTTCCAATTAAATCTTGGGAAGACTGAAGCTTTCTTTTGAGGCCCAGCTCTAAACTCTATTCCACAGCTACTGACTCCATTCCTCTCCTTGCAAGTCTGAAATTAAGCCAGTCTGTTCGTAGCCTGGTGTTACATTTGACCCCGAGGTGAGCTTCAAACATTATATTCGTGCCATCACTAAGACCACCTATTTTCACCTCCATAACATTGCCCAGCTTCATCCCTGTCTCAGCTCATCTGTTGCTGAAACCCTCATTCATTCCCTTGTTACCTCTAGACTTGACTATTCCAGCGAGACCCCTGGCCGGTATCCCACGTTCTACTCTCCATAAACTTGAGGTCATCCAAAATTCTGCTACCTGTGTCTTAACTCGTACCAAGTCCTGTACCCCTATCACTCCTGTGCTCACTGAGCTACACTGGCTCCCAGTCAAATGTCTTGTTTTTAAAATTCGCATCCTTGTTTACAAATCCCTCCATGGCCTTGACTCTCCCTATCTCTGTAATCTCCTCCAGCCCCACAACCCTTCAAGATATTTCGGAAAAGGATAATACTAGTCCTCAAGTTGAAGTCCTAAATTGGGGGAAGGCTAAATTCGATGGCATCATACAGGAACTCTCAAGAGTTGAATGGAAGAGGCTGTTTACAGGTAAAGGGACGTCTGGCAATTGGGAGTCTTTTAAAAGTGAGATAGGAAGAGTTCAGGGCCGGCATGTTCCTGTTAGATTGAAGGGCAAGGCTGGCAAGTTTAGGGAACATTGGTTGACGAGGGATATTGAGGGTCTGGTCAGGACAAAGAAGGAGGCATATGTCAGGTATAGGCAGCTGGGATCAAGCGAATCCCTCGAGGAGTATAGGGGACGTAGGACTACACTTAAGAAGGAAATTCGGAGGGCGAAAAGGTGCCATGAGATTTCCCTGGCAGATAAGATAAAGGAGAATCCTGAAAGATTCTAAAAGTATATTAAAAAGGTAGCTAGGTAGAGTAGGTCCCCTTAAGGATCAGTGTGGTAATCTATGTGTGGAGCCACGGGAAATGGGCGAGGTCTTAAATGAATACTTCTTGTCTATATTTACCGTGGAGAAGGTCATGGAAGCTAATGAGTTCAAGGGAGGGAACAACAATATCCTGGAGCATATCAATATTACAAAGGACGAGGTGTTGGAGGTTTTGAAGCGCATTAAGGTGGATTAATCCCCAGGGCCTGACCAGGTGTATCCTAGGATGCTATGGGAAGCAAGGGAGGCGATTGCTGGGGCCCAGGCAGAGATTTTAGTATCATCGTTAGCCACGGGTGAGGTACCAGAAGATTGGAGGATAACTAATGTTGTGCCTTTATTTAAAAAGGGCAGCAGGGATAAGCCAGGGAACTACAGGCCGGTGAGCCTTACATCAGTGGTGGGAAAGTTAATGGAAGGGATTCTGAGAGACAGGATTTATATGCATTTGGAAAGGCATGGTCTAATTAGAGCTAGTCAGCATGGCTTTGTATGTGGGCAATCATGTCTCACGAATTTGATTGAGTTTTTCGAGGAGGTGACTAAGAGGATTGACGAGGGCAGGGCGATGGACGTTGTCTCCATGGACTTTAGCAAGGCCTTTCACAACGTCCCACATGGTAGCCTGGTCCAGAAGGTTCGAAAACATGGGATCCAGGGTGAACTATCAAATTGGATACAAAATTGGATTGGTGATAGGAGGCAGAGGGTGATAGTGGAGGGTTATTTTTCAGATTGGAGGCCGGTGACCAGTGGTGTGCCGCAGGGATCGGTGCTGGGGCCTCTGTTGTTTGTCATATATATTAATGACTTTGATGTGAATGTAGGGGGCATGATTAGTAAGTTTGCAGATGACACCAAAATTGGTGGTATAGTGGACAGTGAAGAAGATTGTCTAAGTTTACAACAGGATATAGATCAACTGGGAAAGTGGGCAAGGGATTGGCAAATGGAATTTAATGCAGACAAGTGCAAAGTGATGCATTTTGGGAAGTTAAACCAGGGCTGGACATATACAGTGAATGGCAGGACCCTGGGGAGTGACATTGAGCAGAGAGATCTTGGGGTGCAAGTACATAGTTCCCTGAAAGTGACAACACAGGTAGACAGGGTGGTGAAGAAGGCATATGGCATGTTGGCCTTCATCGGCCGAGGCATTGAGTACAAGAGTTGGGACGTCATGTTACAGTTGTACATAATGTTGGTTAGGCTGCATTTGGAGTACTGTATGCAGTTCTGGTCGCCGCACTACAGGAAAGATGTGATTAAGCTAGAGAGGGTGCAGAAAAGATTCACAAGGATGTTGCCTGGTTTGGAGGGCTTGAGTTATAAAGAGAGTTTGGATAGGCTGGGTCAGTTTTCCTGGAGCGAAGGAGGCTGAGAGGGGACATGATAGAGGGATATAAAATTATGAGAGGCATAGATAGGGTAGATAGCCAGAGTCTGTTTCCCATGGTAGGGGCGACTAAAGCTAGAGGGCATAGATTTAAGGTGAGAAGGAGGAGGTTTAAAGGGGATCAAAGAGGTAAATTTTTCACACAGAAAATAGTGGGTATCTGGAATGAGCTGCCAGAGGAGGTGGTGGAGGCAGGAAAAGTAGCAACATTTAAGAGGCATCTGGACAGGTACTTGAATGAGCAAGGCATAGAGGGATCTGGAATTATTGCAGGCAGGTGGGATTAGTATAGATAGGCATTATGGTCGGCATGGACGCGGTGGGCCGAAGGGCCTGTTTCTATGCAGTACGACTCTATGACGCTATATCCGTGCGCTTCTAATTCTGGCCTCTTGTGTATCCCTGATTTTAAACCCTCCGCCATTGGTGACCACGCCTTCAGTTGCCTAGGCCCCAAGCTCTGGAATGCCCTCCCGACACCTCTCCACCTCACTTTCCTCCTTTAAGATACTCCTCAAAATCTACCTCTTGGACCAAGCTTTTGTTCATCTGACCTAATAACTGCTTTTGTGGCTCAGTGTCATACTTTATTTCATAAGGCTCCTGTGTGAAGCGCCTTGGGACGTTTTATTACATTAATGGTGCTATATAAATATAAGTTGTTGTGCTTAATAACCTTGCGGTCCAGCCTTTTAATTTAGTTCTTAACTCCTAATGCTGCTTTAGCACAGTGTTGTCCAATACGCTTGCCACTCGCCACTTGTGGCAAACCGGCGACAGACATGTGGTGAATTGATGTTTTTTTTCGAGCCACACAATACTGAGTTGGGTTAAAGTTGCAGAGGTGGATATGAGTATCGGGTGTCACTCGATAGACCTTTATTTGTCATGTGTCCCTCATTGAGCAATAAGAGTCAGCCACATTGCTGTTAGTCAGGAGTCACGTATTGGTCAGACTGCGACTATGTTAGTCAGAATATAGTTCAGCTGTTGGGGTTCCAGTGACTTGGAAGCTGAAGGGCCACTTGCTCAATAAAACAAGAAAAATAGTGTGCTGATTGTTACCAGCTCTGTCCCTGTTCTCTCTGGGTGCCTCAACTGATGATACATTTAGATCTGCAGGACCACTCTGTGAAGCACTGCGAAAGCAGTGCCGGCCTTCAGAAGGACAGTGGTCCAATTGCTCTCTAAATATTCATGGGGAATCTAGTGATATAGGGGATGCTAACTGAAGAACTTGGTTACATTTAGCTAATAGTTGGCGGTTTTTGAAAAACAGTTGAAGTGCGTGAGTGACAGACGGCGCTGCATGGCTGCCAATGAGGGTTGGAATGTACAATTTTGGCAAGCTGGGCTGGTTCCGCAACATCCAAATGTGTTCAGCCTTTATTTTAATAGATCTGTTGAAATGAGTGATTGAAAGGAATAGAACACTATTGGCGTAAAAGGACAGATTACAGCAAGTTGACCATGAGCTAAAGGTCTATTAGATGGCCGGATGCGATGTTTGGAAATGGCAGGTGACAGTGAATAAGCAAGGCAAGAGTCACAACGCAGAAACCAATGTGTAAAGATTTGTTGAACCTGTTCCCTCCCGAATCTCCTAATATATCAATTCTATTAAAGTAGACACAATTAACTCTTAAAGATATTTGCTTTTTTGAAATAAGCTGGAGTACACTGTCAGAGACAGAACACCTCAGTTAACAGATTGTCACCACCCTTTGAGAGTGTAAACAGCAGTCTTGCTTTGCAGAACAGTTGGTTTGCAAAACTCTTTTTGAAGCTGTTCTGGTTCTGGCAGTGAGTATATTGGTCTTGACTGCTAACGGTGTAAAACCTCAAACTCATTTTCAAAAGGTTGTGTCCTTTTTATTAATATTGCATTTATTTTATGTCATATGGTGAATATAGTGACCTGATCGCCACATATTTGGTGAACATTGAAATCCTATTGGTAGTTCTCCACCCTGTTCTTCCCTATGTTATCGATCGCAATATGGACCACAACAAAAGGATCTTCCCCCAGTTTCTTTACAAGTTCCTCTCCAGTTGCTCTGAGATATTCTTTATCCTGGCACGAGGTAGGCAAGTCACACCCTTTGGTACTCTCAATTGTGGCTGCAGAGGTGACTATTTATCCCCCTGGATATCCTACGACAACAACCTATCTATTCTGCTCCTTCCTTCAGCTCCAAAGTGCTTCAGCCAGCATTCTGGCTGTCCTCCCGCAGTATTCCTCCTTATCCAAACAGGTAGCAAGTGCGTTGTATGTGTTGGACAGGACCAGTGTCTACAGGCCCTCCCACTCTACCTCCCCTCGGTTTCCCCTTCCCTGCTAATGTAAGAGTCACACTCTCGCCTTCCTACACCTGTGCTTTCCTCTAAGGTGTGACTGTACTCTGAGGAAAATTATCCAAAATTCCTCCCTGTCTCTTATGTGTCAGAGCGTCTCTAACTCGCAGTCCAGCTCAGGACTCTGAGCCCTAGTGACTCAAGGCAAAGACATTTCCTGCAGATGTGGCAATCTGGGACAGTCTCGCTGTCCATAAACTCCCATATGCCCTAAGGGCATCCGAAACTAGAACTACCTGCATGACAAAGGAAATAAAACAAAATAAGGAGACTCATGATAAATGTCAAGTACAGAATATAATCGAAAACTAGGCAGAAGATAGAGAGTGCAGAGGAAATTGAGAAATGGTATAAGCGGAACACAGAGTGTGAGAAAAGATTAGCAGGTAGCATAAAAGGGAACCCAAGAATCTTTTATAAATATATTAAAAGTAAAAGGATAGTTAAAGGAAGGGTGGGGTTGATTAGGGACAGAAAGGTTCTAGTGGTGGCAGAGAGCATGACTAGGATAATGAATGAGTCCTTTCCATCTGTCTTCAAAAACGAAGAGGATGAAGTTAACATTGTTATAGAGGAGGACGGAGTAGAGATATTGGATAGAATAAAAATAAATAGAAAGGAGGTGCTAAATCAGTTGGCATCACTCACAAGTTAACAAGTCACCCAGTCTTGATGGGATGCATCTTAGGTCGCTGAGGGAAGCAAGGATGGAGATAGCATAAACTCTGGGCCGGATCTTGCGCTCGGCCTGACATCAAGTTCCATGGTGGGGGAGTAGGGTACAGAGAATTGGAGTGGCAGCTGCCGGCGTGGAACCTGACGCTGAGATTGCTGGGCCCGATCTTCCTGGGGGTGGGGAAGCTCCGTGGCGACACCTCCGCCTCTCTGCAACCAGACCCTAGTTTAAATATTTAACATACTTCTCTGCATACATTACAACGGCATCTGCCGCGATCTTCCCGTCCGTTCCCAATCTTCAGCTCGACGCATGGCACTCACGCGCCTTCACTTTCCTGTCCACGAGAAGTTGGTGTTATCGAGGAGGGGAAGGGGTCATCCCTGCATTGTGTATAGATGCTCGGGGGTACGGAGTCAACTCTGCAATATTTTATGAATGGGGTACAAGGGCAATTCTCTATTTTGTTTGCAGGGCTGGCAGCCTTTTAAAAATGGCGCCAGCATCTGCTCCCGCATCAGGTGACACCGTGATTGGAGGGGCCAGCCGCCATTGGTATGTTAAGTGGCGGTGCGGCCACTATTTTCTGCATTCACTGCAGTTCCCGGTGGCAGGACAAGAAGTTCCGGCCCTCTGACCGACCACAATCTTTCAATCCTCCTTGGACAATCGAGTGATGCCAGAAACTTGCAGAATTGCAAATTTTATATCCATGTTCAAAAAAAGGGAGAGAGCAAACCTGGTAACTACAGGGCAATCAGTCTAAGGTCAATGGTGGGAAAACTACTAGAGACCATTGTCAAGGGCAAAATATGAAGAAGCATGGATTAATAAGGGACAGCCACCACAGATATATTAAAGGAAAATTGTGCCTAACTAACCTGATTGAGTTCTTTTGAAGTAGCAGAGAGGGTTGATGAAGATAGATGTTGTATGTATGGACTTTCAAAATGCTTTTGATAAAGTACAGCAGAACAGACTTATTGAGAAATTAGAAGCACATGCTATTAAAAGGACAGTGATAATGGGCATAAAATTGGCTAAGGGATAGGAGGCATAGAGTACTGGTGAAGGAATGTTTTATGGACTGGAGAGATGTATGCAGTGGGGTCCCCCAGAGGTCAGTAGTAGGACCATTGCTTTTCTTGTTATATACAAATAGCCCAGTCAGCCTCCAATTTCTCGACGCGACAGGGGGCAGTTCAACTGCCTGGAGGTCGGCACCCACCCGCAGCCAAGGGAGCCTCTGCTCCAGGAAGGCCTACAGGCTCTCCCTGCCTGCTTGGGTGCAGGTGCAGCCATAAACTTTCCTGTAGAGGGACTACCCCTAACACCAATGCAAACCACCCCCGCCCCACTCCCCACCACCCCCCTGCCCTCACAGTGATGGAATGGCTACTTTTTCTGTTTTTTATATAACTTTTTTTAGTTGGTGAGAGGCCGCTTCCATGTTGAAGTGCCCTCTCAGTTGTTTACCCACGGCTCCTCTCAAACTAAAAAGGTCTCTGATTGGTCTTCCAGCTTCGAGAGCCTGCCTGCCGCCCTTAATTAGCTCTGCTGCTCTGTCCCCAGGCCAATTAAGCGGACACCTCCGTAAAAAAAATCCCAGGCCAGTGACTGTTACCCCGCTGGGGGTGGTTTACAGACCCAGAAACAGTCCCAGCTCATGTTTCCCGCCCCAAAGCACAAATTCAACTCGTAGGAACACTGGAGAAAGTACAAAAGAGATTTACAAGGATGGCACCAGAACTGAGAGATTACATTTATTGGGAAAGATTAAACAGGTTAGAGATTTTTTTCATTAGACAAGGGAAGACTTAGAGGCAACCTAATACAGGTCTTTAAAATTATGAATGGGTTGGACAGGGTAGATGTGGAGAGAATGTTTCCAGTTATGGAAGAATCCAAAACTAGGGGCCATAACTACAAGATAGTTATGAATAAATCCAATAGGAAAATAAGGGGAAATTTCTTTACACAGAGTGGTTACCATAGGAAGTCGTTCAGGCAAATAGCTTAGATGCTTTCAAAAGGAAATAGACAAGTACATGAAAGAAAAGGGAATAGAAAGATATACTAAAAAGTTGAGATGAGGTAGATGGGATAAAAATCATGTGAATTACTCACTGCCTCTTCCGGTGTGAACAAGCCTCGATTTAAGGGGCTAGGTCTCATGAATATATTTAAATTGGGGTCTGACGATACGTTTCAGACATTTACACTGTGTTAGAGGTGGTGAGCGCTGCCTCCCTGACTCTCAAGCTGTGCCATCACCCTCACCCACCAAGGTGTGAACAGCGGTGGGAAATGGCCAGTATTTTCAGCTGCTGAGATTTCCTGGTATACTGGCCAACATTGATACCTCACCTCGCACCACTAATAAACACCCTCACTACTATAGACAGACACTTCTGTGAAATGATAATATTTTGGAAGTTTATTGACCAATATGAAAACAGCAACAGCACCAACACTAGCAGTCGAAGCGTTAACCATTCCCCCACCCACAACCTAGGTTCTGAACTTTTCATCGTCCTCAGTGGCTTGTTGCTCATGTTTGTTCGGATGTCTAAGTAGATTTCGGAGTTTCTGCAGGAAGATGAAAAGGTTGGGCATACGCAATCTTGCCATTTTGCAATATTTTCATCACAGCCCCATTCCTCGTCTGATCCATGACAAGCTGCAAGAATGCCTCTGCAACCTGGGAGGGCCTGGAAAATCAGATTTAGATTCCTGAACATTCACTCAAGCAGTTTAAAATGCCCACAAACTATCCCAGCAGGTTAAAGCAGCTCAGCACTATGGATATCTCAGGAGCTGCTGGTAACTCTGCTCTCAAATTATTGGCAATGTTAATCTGCAGCTTTCTCAAATCAAATATGCAAATACTGGAGTTAATGGGTGCAGAAATCGTTCTGTCACCTCAGTCACTTTCAAGAACACCTGATCAGAAATGTTTCATGTAGACATTTGAACAGTGATGTCCTAATCCCTCCCTCTATCTGACTGTTTTTATACTCACTTTATAATTCCAAACTCTGCAATCATCAGCTGCGCTTTGTCCTCCTGTGCACACTTCTCTGACTGCAGCTTTTCCAAAAGCCCAGTGTCAACAAAACCAGGACACATCACTTGCAGTCGAACTCCATGCTTCTCAAGGCTGGTCAGCTGAAAGCAGAAATTCTGTAATGTCATAAATCTTCTGCTATTAATAAAATTTTTCGACATCCCAATAGGAAGGCCCCAGCCTGTGTGGAGTTTGGTGATTGGGTCCCAGCTATTGGGATCTGTTTGACTCCAGCACACTTGGAACTGGAAAACTCAGCCCAAATTCCCGGAAGATGATTGTGTTTTGGGTCAGGCTCACCTCAGCTGCAGTGCAGTTCAACAGACTGTCGGCATTCACTGTCTGACTCACACAGACAGATGGACAGAATGGTCATTGGGAAACAGACCATTCAACAAATGCACTCTGATTCCATTTCACTCTCACTCCCCATACCCTGTGGCAGTTGCAATTCAATGAGGGCCAGTGTGAGGTCATCCACTTTGGGCTCAAGAAAGATAAAGTGGAATATTTTCTAAATGGTGAGAAACTAGGAGCTGTAGAAGAGCAGAAAGATTTGTGATTCCAAGAACAAAGAACAAAGAAAATTACAGCACAGGAACAGGCCCTTCGGCCCTCCAAGCCTGCGCCGATCCGGATCCTCTCTCTAAACATGTCGCCTATTTTCTAAGGGTCTGTATCTCTTTGCTTCCTGCCCATTCATGTATCGGTCTAGATACATCTTAAAAGACGCTATCGTGCCCGCGTCTACCACCTCCGCTGACAATGCGTTCCAGGCACCCACCACCCTCTGCGTAAAGAACGTTCCACGCATATCCCCCCTAAACTTTTCCCCTCTCACTTTGAACTCGTGACCCCTAGTAATTGAATCCCCCACTCTGGGAAAAAGCTTCTTGCAATCCACCCTGTCTATACCTCTCATGATTTTGTACACCTCAATCAGGTCCCCCCTCAACCTCCGTCTTTCTAATGAAAATAATCCTAATCTGCTCAACCTCTCTTCATAGCTAGCGCCCGCCATACCAGGCAGCATCCTGGTGAACCTCCTCTGCACCCTCTCCAAAGCATCTACATCCTTTTGGTAATGTGGCAACCAGAACTGCACGCAGTATTCCAAATGTGGCCGAACCAAAGTCTTATACAACTGTAACATGACCTGCCAACTCTTGTACTCAATACCCCGTCCGATGAAGGAAAGCATACCCTATGCCTTCTTGACCACTCTATTGACCTGCGTTACCACCTTCAGGGAACAATGGACCTGAACACCCAAATCTCTCTGTACATCGATTTTCCCCAGGACTTTTCCATTTACTGTATAGTTCACTCTTGAATTGGATCTTCCAAAATGCATCACCTCGCATTTGCCCTGATTGAACTCCATCTGCCATTTCTCTGTCCAACTCTCCAATCTATCTATATTCTGCTGTATTCTCTGACAGTCTCCTTCACTATCTACTATCCACCAATCTTAGTGTCGTCTGCAAACTTGCTAATCAGACCACCTATACTTTCCTCCAAATCATTAATGTATATCACAAACAACAGTGGTCCCAGCACGGATCCCTGTGGAACACCACAGGTCATACGTCTCCATTTTGAGAAACTCCCTTCCACTGCTACTCTCTGTCTCCTGTTGCCCAGCCAGTTCTTTATCCATCTAGCTAGTACACCCTGGACCCCATGCGACTTCACTTTCTCCATCAGCCTACCATGGGGAACCTTATCAAACGCCTTACTGAAGTCCATGTATATGACATCTACAGCCCTTCCCTCATCAATCAACTTTGTCACTTCCTCAAAGAATACAGTAATCAAGTACAGAAATCATCAAAAGCTGGTGGACAGGGACAAAAGGCAGTCAAAAATGCTAATGGAATGTTGGCCTTTATTTTAAGGGGTCTGGGGAAGTGATGTTTCATTGTATGACTCTCTGGTCAGACCCATCTGGAGTGACTGTTGTCATGCAGGCCCCCCTTCTGCCAAGCATGAGGCATATTAATTTCACCACATGGACATTAAATTTCAAACAGTTGTTGAAGTGAAGAAAGGATTGCTTTAAAAAATTGCCAGATTTTGGCTGGAAATACATTTGCATATTAACAGACAGTGCTTGGAAAGGACAAAGGACCATTCCCTGACACACTAACCCACAATGGACTTTTGATCACCAGACATTGAAGGTGGGGGAGCTCGCATTCCAGGTTGATGGTTAAGATGGCCGAATACACAAACGAATAAGGTCAAACCAGCTAGTCACATGACTAACCTGCTGGGCAACCCAAGTGTTTTGAATTTGTACAAACAGTTTGGGCAGAAAGTAGAATGCTCCTAGACTAAGAAGATGTCTCCTGGCTGGCTCGCCACAGCCTCTCCTGTCTGCCTGCTCCCATCTCCTTCTCATGGAACTCCAAACCCACTGAAGACACATGAACCCCAACAGAGAAAAGTCTCTTACAGCAGACAAGGTTTAAGAAGAATACTGGGCCCCAACAAAAAGCAAGATCTACCTACAAATAAGGACTCTACAGTGAGCTCGAAGAACCGTCACAAAAACTCTTCAGGTATTGCCTCAAACTTTTCCACTTTATTTTTCTTCTGCTCTTTTCTGTCTCTATTTGCATGCGTGTATCACGTATGTATGCTAGTGTGGGCGCGTTGTGTATCTGTTGGCGTCAATTGAATTAGAGTTTAAGTTTAACATAGAAACATAGAAAATAGTAGCAGGAGTAGGCCATTTGGCCCTTTGAGCCTGCTCCGCCATTCATTATGATCATGGCTGATCATCCAACTCAGAAACCTGTTCCCGCTTATGCCCCATACCCTTTGATCCCTTTAGACCCAAGAGCTATATCTAACTCCTTCTTGAAAACATACAATGTTTTGGTCTCAACTGCTTTCTGTGATAACGAATTCCACAGGCTCACCACTCTCTGGGTGAAGAAATTTCTCCTCATCTCAGTCCTGAAAGGTTTACCCCATTTCCTTAGACTATGACCCCTGGTTCTGGACTCCCCAACATCGGGAACATCCTTCCTGCATCTACCCTGTCAAGTTTAATAAATTTCAACTTTTCTTCTTTAAACCTAAGAAAGCCTGTTTGTGCTGGTTTCTTTGCTTTATAATTGGAAAGCGGTGAACAAGGATTCACCAAAGGGGAACTAAAAAAAACGGTGTGTTTAAAATTAAACCCTGTTATGGTAAGACCAGGTGAAGGCTGAAAGGGAACCTTAGATCTCTTTACTACCTGGTCGTAATGCTGTGTTCAGCTCTGGACAGCACACTTCAGGAAAGATATTTTGGTCTTGGAGGAAGTACAGTGCAGGTTCACCAGAATGATACCAGGGCTAAAAGGGTTAGATTTAGGAGGACAGGTTGCATAGACTAGGCTTGCATTCCCCCAACACCCAGTATAGAAGAATACCTTCTGTACGGTGAGGTAGCCAGGGCCAGATGACCATTGGGTGCCTGAAGATCCGCATCAAGGATGCTTGCAAGTGTAACATAAAGGCTCTAAACGTTAACTATCACAGCTGGGAGTCACTAGCTGGTGAAAGAGGGAAATGGTGACAAATCCTGTGGATTGGTGTGCACTACCATGACAACCAGTGGCTACAGCAGCTTGGCAACAGGCACCAATGTCAAAAACAACAACTCACAGTGTCATTTGGCAGCGTCAAGTGCAGCACTTGTGGCAGAACCTGTCTGTCAAGGATTGGCCTTCACAGCTATCAGCAAAGATGCACAAAGAAAAGTCACCCCACCTAAATGGATTGTTTGCTGAGAGTCCATCATCTTTTGTTGATGGAAGGATGCCAACCAACCATAGAAGAATAAGGAGGTGATCTAACAGTGTTGTTTATGATGATTAAAGAAGTTAATAGGGTAGATGAAAGAAAATATTTCCTCTGTTGAGGGAGTCCAGAACAAGGGAGCATAATCTTAAAATTAGAGCCTGGTCATTCGGGGATGATGTCACAAAGCATAACATCACACAAGGGGTAGTGGAAATCTGGAACTCTTTCAGAGTTAGCACATGTCGAGCCAGTTATACAGGATTACCAAGGAAGAGGACGATGCCAAAGCTATAGTAAACAAGGAGGTTGTCAGGATACTGGATGAGATAAAAATAGATACAGAGGACGCACTAGAAATGCTGGCAGTACCTAAAGTAGATAAGCCATCCATTCTGGATGGGATGCATTCTAGGTTACTGAAGGAAGTAAGGGTAGAAATTACAGAGTTTTTGGCCACAATCTTCTAATCCTTCGTTGACACAATGGTGGTGCCAAAGAACAGGAGAATTGCAAATGTTACACGCTTGTTCAAAAAAGAGAAGGATAAACTAGGCAATTACAGGCCAGTTGGCTTAACACTGGTGGTGGGGAAGCTTTTATAAACAATAATCTGGAAGAACATTAACAGCCACTTGGAGAAGAATGGTTTAATAAAGGAGAATCAGCACAGATTTGTTAAGGGAATATCATATTTGACTAACTTTAGGTAACAGAGAGGGTAGATGAGGACAATGCAGTCGATCTTGTGTATATGGAATATTAGAAGGCGTTTGATCAAATACCACATAATAGACTTGTTCGGAAAATTTAAGCTCATAGGACAAAAAAGTCAATAGCAAAATGAATGCAAAATTGGTTAAGGGATAGAAAACAGAGAGATATGGTGAATTGTTGTTTTTCAGACTGGAGGGAGGTATACCGTGGAGTTCGCCACGGTTCGGTACTAGGACCACTGCTATTTTTGATATACATTAATGACTTGAGGGTACAGGGCACAATTTTGAAAATTACAGATGACACAAAACTTGGAAGCATAGTACGCAATAAAGAAGATAGCAAAAAGCTTCAAGACAGGCTGGTGGAATGGGCAGACACATAGCAGATGAAATTCAATTCAGAGTTGTGAGGTAGAAAGAATGAGGAGCAACCATACAAGCTAAATGATATCATTTAAAAACAGAGACACCTGGAGGCGTCTGTGCAAAAATCTTTGAAGGTGGCAGGACAGGTTAACAAAACAGATAGCAAAGCATATGAAATCCTGGGCTTTACAAATAGAGGTACAGAGTAGAAAAGCCAGGAAGTTATGCTAAACCCATTTGAACCACTAGTTTGGCCCTAGCTGGAATACTGTGGACACCACACTGTAGAAAGGATGTGAAGTCTTTGGAGAAAATACAGAAGAGATTGACTAGAATGGCTCCAGGGATGAGGGATTACAGCTACCTGGATAGACTGGAGAAGCTGGCATTGTTCTCCTTAGAGCAGAGAAGACTAACAGAAGATTTGATAGAGTGTTTAAAATCATGAAGGGTTTAGATAGAGTAAATAAAAGGTAAACTGTTTCCAATGGCTGAGGATGAATAACCAGAGGGCACAGGTTTGCAAAAGAACCGGAGTCGCAAAAGAACCGGAGTCAACATGAGGAAACGTGTCTTTTCACTGCCTGATCAGGTGGTGGAAACAGATTCAATGGTAGCCTTTGAAAGGGAACCGTATAACTATTTGAAGTAGAAAAATACTGCAAGGCTATTGGGAAAGAGTGAGGGAGCGGGACTAACTGAATTGATCATCCAAAGAGCCGACACTGACTCAATTGGCCAAATGGCCTCCATCTGTACCAGTTCAGCTCATCTGCTGTTGAAACCCTCATCCATGCCTTCGTTACTTCGGGACTATTCCAACATACTCCTAGCCGACCTCTCACTTCTAACCCTCTGTAAACCTGAGGTCATCCAAAATTTTGATGTTCGTGTCCTAACTCGCACCAAATCCTGGCAGCATCCGTGGAAAGAAGCAGAGTTAACGTTTCGGGTCAGTGACCCGTTCCGAAGAAGGGTCACTGACCCGAAACGTTTACTCTGCTTCTTTCCACAGATGCTGCCAGACCTACTGAGTACCTCCAGCATTTCTTGTTTTTATTTCAGATTTCCAACATCTGAAGTATTTTGCTTTTATTATCGCACCAAATCCTGTTCACCCATCCCTCCTGTGCTCACTGACCTACATTGCCTTTCACTTAATCAACGCCTCGATTCCTTGTTGCAAATCCCTCCACGGCCTTTCATTTCCCTATCTCTGTAATCGCTTCCAGACCTACAACCCTCCGAGATAATTGCGTTCCTCCAATTCTGGCCTGATTTTAATTGTACCACCATTGGCAGCCACGCTTTCAGCTGTCTGGGCCCTAAGCTCTGCAATTCCCTCTCTAAACCTCTCTGCCTTTCTATCCTCCTGGAAGACACTAACATCTCCTTACATAGCTCAGTGTCAAATTTTGTTTGGTTACACTCCTGTGAAGCATTGTGGAATGTTTTACCAAGTTAAAGGCACTATATGAATACAATTTGCTGTTGTTGTTGTACTATTCTATGATTCTAGTGTGGTACTTCAAGGATCAGTGTTTAAAATTCAGCTGTTTACAATTTATAAAAAATTCTTAGATGAGGGGACCAAGTTTTCTGACAATACAAAGCTAGGTGGGAAAGTAAGTTGTGAGGAGCATGCAAAGAGGCTGTAAAGGGATATAGACAGGTTAAGTGATTGGGCAAGAATGTGGCAGATAGAGTATAATTAGCAGAAGTGTGAAATTATTCATTTTGGTATGAAAAATGCAAAAGCAGAATATTTCTAAATGGTGAGAGACTAGTAAATGTTGGTATTTGGGGAACCTCACACAGGATTCACAGAAATTTAACATGCAGGGACAGCAAGCAATTAGAAAGGCAAATGGTCTGTTCGCCTTTATTGCAAGGGGGTTGAAGTATAAGAGTAAGGAAATCTTGCTTCAGTTATGTACATGAGACCTCACCTGGAGTACTGTACAGTGTTTTGGTCTCCTTCCCTAAGAAAGGATATATTTAACTTAGAGGGGGCACAATGAAGATTCACTAAATTGAGTCCTAGGATGAGAGTGATTGAGTAGAATGCGCCTGTATTCTCTGGCATTTAGAAGAATGAGAGGCAATCTCATTGAAATGTAGAACATTTTTAGAGCACGTGACAGGGTAGATGCTGAGAGACTGTTTGCCCTAGCTGGAGAGCTTAGAACTAGGCATCATAGACTCAGCATAAACAGTTGGCCATTTGGAACTGAGATGAGGAGAAACTTCTTCATTTAGTGGATTGTAAATCTTTGTAATTCGCTCAGATAGCTGTGGATATTCAGTCAATGAATATATTCAAGACAGAGATCAATAGATTTTTGTGCACTAAGGGAATGAAGAGATATGGGGATAGGGCAAGAAAGTTGAGTTGAGGTAGAAGTTCAACTATGATCTTATTGAATAATGGAACAGGTTTGAGGGGCCATATGGTCTATTCATGCTCCTATCTCTTGTCTTGTTCTACAGAATTAACACACACAGCACTAATTATACAGGAAACCATTATTCAATGCAATATGATACAAGACTCACAGCCAGTGATGTAGTGAATCCCACCACTCCGTGCTTGGAGGCTGCATAAACCGGTCCAAGGAAAAAGGGAAGCAAACCTGTTCACCATGGGATAGTGGAGAGAAAACGACAAACACTCCATCAGATAGAAACATGTGACTATTGTTACAACCGCAGCAGGAGCAACGCATTGTCAATTCAGTCCCATCACTCCCCATATTTTCTCGACCCCTTTTCCTTCATCTCTCCAATCTAAGTTTCAATATTGGCAGTTTCTGCCTCAACCACTAACCCTGGAAGTGAATCCCACTACCGCACTCCCTGTGTGAAGAGTTTGCCCCTGCTCTCTCTTCCAAATCGCATCCATTTCATCTTGTATCTCTCCCCTCTCCCAACTACTGTAAACAGTCTGTGTCAATCTACCCAGGCCCATCCTTTCATAATTTTAAACATTTCTATCACATTGCCTGGAATCTGCATTGTTCTAATTAAAAACCCTCAATTTCTTTAAACCAGGCAAATTCCCAGTGCATCTGTGCTGTTCCCTCTGTAAAACCTTGACATCCTTCCTATTGTGTGGAGCTCAACACTACACACAATATCTAACTGAGGTTTCATTACATTTTGGCTTTGAAAGTATAATTACTGCTTTTCCAAAATGTATCACCTCTTACTTACGGACAATGAGTGAAAGTGGTAACCAACTCCATGACAGCACGTGCAGACCCAGCCATGGCGCAGCGTCTGATGCCAATGTCACAGCTTCCATTGCAGCTCAGGCAGAAGCTACCCAACATCTCAGTGCTGCAGTGGAAGCTCAGACTGAGGTCATGAGATCCATACTTGTTGACATACAAGCCCAAATTGGTGCCATGCAGGCTCAGATTGCTGTTATCATGGCTGCAGATACCAGTGCTCAAAGGGGCTTGCAGGCTCTCACAGCAGTCCAGCAAGCTGTCCTCCAGCAGAGTATGAGGATTGTTGAGGTGCTGCCCCGAGTGAGGGCAGTAGCTCCATGCAGTACAAGCCTGCTGCCCTCTCTCAGGAGGAGAGCACTCGTGTGCCTAACCCCAACACTGTCACTCCACCAGTACTCGAGGTGGTGAAGTTCGAAACCAGGCCCTCAAGGGGCCCTCAACGAGCTGCTCAAAGTCATGCTGTAAGGCCATCTGCAGTCTCCACCACTGAAAGTCAGCGCCTTCCACCAGCTATGCTACAGCCACAGAGGTAGCACTGCATAGGAGCACTAGGTCAAAGGCAAGACAGGTACTAAAGGAAGGTACAAGAATAAATCATTCCGTTTTGTATGTATTATTGTAAGTGTTGTTCGATGAAGTTATCATGGAACATTTTTTGTGGTGTCTTTTATTTCAGAGCATGCTCAGAGAGGGTGCTAACAGGACCTCGAAGACCAAAAATGGCAGATTGGGCACCAAATCAGCATTAGATGTTGAGAGGTGTCCCAATCTGCCTATTCGGCTTGCTTCCAGCAAGCGCACATACAGCATGCTCGCGCTAGTGCTCTTCCAAGCATGGCACGCTCAGGGGCCAGACCAGAAGTGGTCAGAAGTGATTGGCTGCCATTTTCAGGACTCTAGGATCCCCACAGCGCTGATACCAGTGGCACTATAGAGCTGTATTTTATCTGCCCTCCAGGGACAGGTAGGGTGGCTTGGAGGGCCATAAAATTGCAAGGGAAGGCAGAGGGTGGGGGGGTTGTGGAGTGCCCATCACCTTCCGAAAGCCATTCAATTTACTCAATTAATGGCCACTTAAGGCCTCATCCCACCGCCGCTGCCATTTTCCCAGTGGTGGGGGGGGAGGTGGGGGGGAGCCCTCTGCCTCACGGGCAGCTGCCCAGTAAGACTAGGCGGGCTGGAAGGCTCCCTGGCAGAAAAGGCCATCCCTTTGCCACCACCCACCCCTACTTTCAACAACCCCCCTACCCCCCACCCAGCCTGCCCCCACTTACCTGCAGTCTGCAGTCCAGCGCTGCTCCTGGTCCTGCAGTACTAACAGTGGCCACCACTTCCAGTGGAACTGTCGGCCATCTGATTGGCCAGCAGCTCTATGAGATGGGATCCCCAACCTTAAAGGGACCCCAGCACTGGAGTTTATTTCATGAGTGAAGTAAAATGCTGTCTGAGGTCCCTCAAAAGCCTTGCCTTTTTGACCCAGCATCTGCCCATGAAGGCTAATTTTGCAGCCTTAAAGTTTTGCCAGCCATAGGCATTAAACTAACTGTCCTGTCATTACCCAGTTTAGCTGTCTCCCATCTCCCTTTTTCAGAATGGATATCACACATACACAATAAATCAGAACAATTCGGGTGGCTCCCACAACTACTGTCCGTCACTGTGGAAACACAAACAACATTCTGAGTTGCTCAGTACAAAGGGACGGCGAGCACTGGGCACAGACGCAGACCACTGACAGGTGTTGAAGGTTGCGCTCATCCCTGACTCGGCCAGGTGTATTGAAGAGGTTTGATAGTTTGGAGAATTCCCCACCGGATCTTATCCCCGATCGGTTGGAATCCTCCCTCAGGAACCTGTGGCTCACAACTCAAGCTGTCCCATGGAAATACCCTCTGTGCTATTCCACAGTCTGTGAACTGATTTCCTAAACAGGTTGCTCCAGTACCTTCTCTATTCCCTCGCTCTCACCTTCCGTCTGGGCATGCCCTGGTGTTGCATCTCACCATTTGGGTCACTCCGATCTGGACACATACTGGCATTCCATCACAGCATCCAGACACACTCTGGCATTCCATCTCCAATTCCATACATGCCCAGGCGTTCCTTCCCTAGTTCAGAGTCTCCCTGGCATTCCCTCTCACTTTTTGAATGTGGTCTGACATTCCCATCCACTGTCTGGACAAATCCTAGTGTTCCATCTCACCATCTGGACACACCCAGGTGTTCCATCTCACCATTCGGACACACCCAGGTGTTCCATCTCACCATCCGGACACAGCCTGGTGTTCCATCTCACCATCCGGACACAGCCTGGTGTTCCATCTCACCACCCGGACACACCCTGGTGTTCCATCTCACCACCCGGACACACCCTGGTGTTCCATCTCACCACCCGGACACACCCTGGTGTTCCATCTCACCACCCGGACACAGCCTGGTGTTCCATCTCACCACCCGGACACAGCCTGGTGTTCCATCTCACCATCCGGACACAGCCTGGTGATTCATCTCACCACCCGGACACACCCTGGTGTTCCATCTCACCACCCGGACACACCCTGGTGTTCCATCTCACCATCCGGACACAGCCTGGTGATTCATCTCACCACCCGGACACACCCTGGTGTTCCATCTCACCACCCGGACACAGCCTGGTGTTCCATCTCACCATCCGGACACAGCCTGGTGTTCCATCTCACCATCCGGACACACCCAGGTGTTCCATCTCACCATATGGACACACCCAGGTGTTCCATCTCACCATCCGGACACACCCTGGTGTTCCATCTCACCATCCGGACACACCCAGGCTTTCCCTCTCACTGTCCCAACGCGCCCAGATGTATCATCTCACACAGTTGCTACCAGAAGGCCTATACACAACCTACACTGCAGTCAAAAATCCTTCTTGAATTCTTAATTCTACTAAAATCTCCACTATCTGCTTACCTCTGATCTTATGGCCACTCCTCGCCCTCTAGCAGTTTCCCTGTCCTTTGTGTAGATTTTATAACCTGGAACCACTGTCGTTCACAATTTCTAATTTTCTAACTTTGGAATCATAAGCACAATTTCTAACTTTGTTAATGACTCCAAATTGGGAGGGATAGTCAACGTTGAGGAGGACTGCAACAAATTACAAGAAGACATAACAACCTTGTAGAATGGGCATCTAATTGGCAAATGAATTTCAACATATTATATTTTGGTAAGAAAAATGAGGAGATCACATATTACTTGTAAAATAAAATCCAAATGCAGTAGAGGAACAAAGGGATCTGGGAGTACAAATACACAAATCACCTAAAGTTGCAACACACTTAGTAAGGCATAAAAAAGCAAACCAAGCACTAGGGGTAGAATTGAAAAGTAAAGAAGTTCTGCTAAACTTGCATCAAACCTTGGTTAAACCTCACCTGGAGTACTGTGAATAGCTCTGGTCTCCATATTATAAAAAAGGACACAGAGGCACTGGAGAGGGTAAAAACAAATATTTACATGGATAACAACAGAAGGGCAAGGTTCTGTCGGTCAGAAATGGATGGGCTGGATTCGGCTGCGAGCTCAAAAAATGGTGGACCGCCCACGCAGGCTGCACGCCAAAGAGCCACGCAGCGGCTCATTTAAATGGCCGGGGCAGCCCGCCCTACCCCCGCAATGACATGGAGGGGGAAGAACTGTCCATCACTGGCACTGACACCATTTCTAAAGGGCAGCCAGCCCTGTCAGCATATTTACATTTTTAAAGAAAATCCCCCCCCAAAATTAAATTTATAATGCCCCTTTCCCACATCCTATAACAATTACAGTAGCTATTTGCCCTTTCCCCCGCAAAACACATCTGACCTTTACCCCCCCCCCCCCACACCCACAAACTTCACAAAGTTTCCTTCCCACCATTCCTGACAACCATTATGTTTATTTGACCCCCGTCCCCCCACCCCCGCACTGAAAATCATACCTAATTCCCCTCCCTCCCCACTAGTGTGGTGCTGCGTTTCCCCAGACGGGGATTTGAAGACGTGGGAGCGCCAGCTGGTGTGCCGACGATTGCAGTGGGCCTACAAGGTCGCAGGTACATCTATTTAAATGTATTCATTCTATTGATTGGAATATTTTAGTTGCAGTCACGTCACCCAGTGGCGGGGGGGGGGGGGGGGGGGCGGTGGGGCCACAACGGAGCCTTGCCACCGGCAGGTGGATCGGGCCGGACTCTCACGGCGTCGAGGTCCATGGTGGGCCTCTTCCGGAGCCATCTTCAGGCCCCCCACCCCCACCCCGCCACAGAACCCAACAAAATACAGCCCGATGAATGGGCTGGTCTGAAAAGAGATGCAGTGGCTTTTGTCAAGGTTCATCCCGAGCAGCTCCGTAACACACAACTCAGTGCTCTACGGCTGTTCCCAGGGACACACACCAAGATAAACATCAACTGCTGCTCTTTGGTCTGCCTGAAACCTGTTGGTCTTACAGTGCAAAGAGCTGTCCTTGACCGAATGCTGCAGACTGGCACATTCCAGGACTACCTGCTGAGGGACACTCTAAGCTTGGGGTGTCCACCGCAAAGGCTCACTGGGGAAAGGTCACTGTCAAAGGCTCTCCAGCCATAGTATACCGAGGGCTGGAAACTGTGTAAAACCCCTGTGGTGTATATTTTTTTTTAGCTTAGAGATACAGCACTGAAACAGGCCCTTCGGCCCACCGAGTCTGTGCCGACCATCAACCACCCATTTATACTAATCCTACACTAATCCCATATTCGTACCACATCCCCACCTATCCCTATACTTCCCTACCACCTACCTATACTAGGGACAATTTATAATGGCCAACTTACTTAACAACCTGCAAGTTTTTGGCATGTGGGAGGAAACCGGAGCACCCGGAGGAAACCCACGCAGACACAGGGAGAACTTGCAAACTCCACACAGGCAGTACCCAGAATTGAACCCGGGTCGCTGGAGCTGTGAGGCTGCGGTGCTAACCACTGCGCCACTGTGCCGCCCTTCATACCAGAGAATGTTTGACATGACATACAAATGTACACTGTAAATATAACCTGTAATGAATGGTAAGTGTAATGAGGCACCTCATGTACTATATTGAAAGAAACTGATCTGTATTGCACTTTATGTAATGACAAATTTGAAGTGTTATGTAATGTACTTTTACAAATTTTATGCATGAAATATATTTTTGGAGCAATAATGAATGAGCTGGATCTCTTTTCTCTTGATAACAGAAGGCTGAGGGCTCACCTAATAGAAGTATTTTAAATTATGAAAAAGTCTTGGTAGTGTAGACACAGGGGCAGAACGTGGCGTAGTGGTTATGTCACTGGACTAGTAATCCAGAAGCCCAGGCTAATGCCCTGGGTGCAAGGGTTCAAATCCCACCATGGCAGCTGGTGAAATTTAAATTCAATTAATTAACACATTCAGTTAATTAATAAAAATCTCAGTAATACCTGGTCTGGCCTACATCTGACTCCAGTCCCACAGCTACGTTAACTGCTCTCTGAAATGGCCTAGCAAATCACTCAGTTGTCAAGGGCAATTAGGGATGGGCGAAAAAATGCTGGCCTTGCCAGTGATCCTCACATCCCATGGAAGAATAAAACAAGTTTCCACTTGTGGTGAAGACAAAACTGGAGGCCATCAATAAAAGATAGTTACCAATAAATCCAATAGGGAATTCAGGAGACACCTCTTTGCCCAGAGAGTGGTAAGAATATGGAACTCACTACCCCATGAAGTAGTCAAGGCGAATAGTATAGGTGCATTTAAAGGGAAGCATATGAGGGAGAAGGGAATTGAGGGTCATGTTGACAATATTAGATGAGAAAGGATGAGAGGCTTGAGTGGAGCATATACACCAGCATAGAGTGGTGGGGCTGAATGGCATGCCTCTGTGCTGCATATTCTATGTAACTATTTCTTTCCCAGTGCTGACCGTCTTGCAGGTATGAATCAGTTATGGCTACCATGTCATATCCTCCAAGTTGAGCTTGCGCTTGCAATTCATTCAATTTTTTCCCTTATATTCCATGCATTTGTATAAAGAATGCTTAATTGGACTACACACCCTAACCTGTTCTACTGCTTGAATCTTTTACTCACACACATCCTACAAAAAAACATTTTTATTTCTCTCTCCTGATTTAACCACATTACATCTTTTAGCTTTCCCTTTACCTGTAATTCCTAAAGAACTTTCCTTTTGTTTGTTTCAGAATTATTATTTATACTATCTTTTCCACATGAACCCAATGCTACAATATTGTAAAAGCAAAATACTGCGGATGCTGGAAATCTGAAATAAAAACAAGAAATGCTGGAACCACTCAGCAGGTCTGGCAGCATCTGTGAAAAGAGAAGCAGAGTTAACGTTTCGGGTCAGTGACCCTTCTTCGGAACTGACAAATCACAGGTTATCGAAAATCCCGTCGGAGAGAAGAGCAGAACTTCTTCAAGGTAGGCATTCCTGGAAGAGAAGTGGCAGTGAATTAAACACTAAAATAAAAGCTTTCTATTTCCCTCCTGGTGTTTGATAAGGTATCTACCAAAACTCGTTTTCACAGCCACATCTCCTTCCTCAGTGACTGTCTCCGGCTCCGACTGATTCCAAATGGATTCCAACTGCAGTTTCACCCATCATGCTTTGAAACCACCCAGGATCACAGGTATCTCCGAGAAATACAACGTTCCTCGGACTGCTACTCTCGCCGCATCCTGAGATCCACACTCAGTGCTATGCGCCGCCACATGCATACACTGGACCTCTCTCTCCAGCAGCACCGCCTCACCTCATCTCAAAGCTGTTCTACTCCGCAATTTCATTTCATCTTTCGTCTCATCCGACGCATTAACAAAAAACTTTTTTTCTTCCTTTCAGGTGTTAAGGAACGCAAGCTCCAGCAGCTGATGGGGACTAATGCCCCTCCAGATCCTCCTTCCGCTTCACTTCCCTTTGACCCCACCCCTTCTGATCTGACCCCTTGCCGTGTATTCACTATACCCTCTGACCTCCCCCTCTCTGATGCTGAGCGTTCTGTACTCAGCAAAGGACTCAGTTTTATCCCCTTACGCCCCCACCTCAATGAATTTCGTGCTCGGCATGACGTTGAGCTCTTCTTCCGTCGCCTCCGCCTCCGGGCTCACTTCTTTGACCAGGAGTCCTCCCCCCGACCAGCAGACCCATTCACCCGCCTCCAGCATTCTCCCTCTACCTGGACCCCTCCCCCTGGCCTCTTACCCGCTCTTGATCTCTTCATTGAAAACTGTCGGCGAGACATTGGTCATCTCAATTTCTCTGCCCCCCTCACTCACTCTAACCTGTCCCCCTCTGAACTTGAGGCACTCCGTTCTCTCAGGTCTAACCCCGACATGGTCATCAAACCTGCAGACAAGGGTGGTGCTGTTGTTGTATGGCGTACCGACCTCTACCTTGCAGAAGCTCAACGCCAACTCACGGACACTTCTTCCGACCTCCCTCTGGACCATGACCCCACCACCGAACATCAAGCCACCGTCCAAAGGACTGTCACTGACCTCATCTCCTCTGGAGATCTTCCCTCGACAGCTTCCAACCTCATAGTCCCACAACCCCGGACAGCCCGCTTCTACCTCCTTCCCAAAATCCACAAACGGGACTGTCCTGGCAGACCCATTGTGTCAGCCTGCTCCTGCCCCACTGAACTTATTTCTTCCTATCTGGACTCTAACTTTTCTCCGCTGGTCCAGTCTCTTCCCACCTACATCCGTGACTCTTCTGACGCCATACGTCATTTTGACAATTTCCAGTTTCATGGTCCCAACCGCCTCCTCTTCACTATGGACGTCCAATCGCACTACACCTCCATCCCCCACCAGGATGGTTTGAGGGCTCTCCGCTTCTTCCTGGAACAGAGGCCCGACCAGTCCCCATCCACCACCACCCTCCTCCGCCTGGCTGAACTTGTTCTCACATTGAACAACTTCTCCTTCAACTCCACGCACTTCCTTCAAGTAAAAGGTGTCGCTATGGGTACCCGCATGGGTCCGAGTTATGCCTGCCTTTTTGTGGGATATGTCGAGCATTCTTTGTTCCAGTCCTACTCAGGCCCCCTCCCCCAACTCTTTTTCCGGTACATTGATGACTGTATTGGTGCCGTTTCCTGCTCCCGCCCCGAACTGGAAAACTTTATCAACTTTGCTTCCAATTTCCACCCTTCTCTCACCTTTACATGGTCCATCTCTGACACTTCCCTTCCCTTCCTCGACTTCTCTGTCTCCATCTCTGGGGATAGGTTGTCTACTAATATCCATTATAAGCCCACCGACTCCCACAGCTACCTCGACTACACTTCTTCACACCCTACCTCCTGCAAGGACTCCATTCCATTCTCCCAGTTTCTCCGTCTCCGACACATCTGCTCTGATGATGCTACCTTCCATGACGGTGCTTCTGATATGACCTCCTTTTTCCTCAACCGAGGATTTCCCCCCACTGTGGTTGACAGGGCCCTCAACCGTGTCCGGCCCATTCCCCTCACCTCTACCCTCACCCCTTCCCCTCCCTCCCAGAACCGTGACAGGGTTCCCCTTGTCCTCACTTTTCACCCCATCAGCCTCCATATCCAAAGGATCATCCTCCGCCATTTCCGCCACCTCCAGCGTGATGCCACTACCAGTCGCATCTTCCCCTCCCTTCCCCTGTCAGCATTCCGAAGGGATCGTTCCCTCCGCGACACTCTGGTCCACTCCTCCATTACCCCCACCACCTCGTCCCCGTCCCATGGCGCCTTCCCCTGCAATCGCAGGAGGTGTAATACCTGCCCATTTACCTCCTCTCTCCTCACTATCCCAGGCCCCAAACACTCCTTTCAGGTGAAGCAGCGATTTACTTGTACTTCTTTCAATGTAGTATACTGTATTCGCTGCTCACAGTGTGGTCTCCTCTACATTGGGGAGACTAAGCGCAGACTGGGTGACCGCTTTGCGGAACATCTTCGCTCAGTCCGCAAGCAGGACCCTGAGCTTCCGGTTGCTTACCATTTCAACACTCCCCCCTGCTCTCATGCTCACATCTCTGTCCTGGGATTGCTGCAGTGTTCCAGTGAACATCAACGCAAGCTCAAGGAACAACATCTCATTTACCGATTAGGCACACTACAGCCTGCCGGACTGAACATTGAGTTCAATAATTTCAGAGCATGACAGCCCCCCATTTTACTTTCATTTTTAGTTATTTTTTCTTCCTTTTTTTTTTAACATTCTTTTTCACATTTTTTACAATTTTTTTTTGCATTTATTTCATTTCATCTTAGTTTGTTCAGTTTGCTTACCCACTGTTTTGTTTCAGGTTTGCACTTGCTGCTGTTCAAGATTCAGTGTATTTACACCTAATCTGTACTCATGCTTTGTCTTTCAACACACCATTAACATATTGTTTGCCTTTGCTCCGTGACTTTTTGGTCAGCTATGTGGCCTGGTCCAATCTCGACCTCCTTTGTTATCTCTTGCCCCACCCCCACCCCCACCTCACCTACTTATAACCTGTGACTTTTCTAATATTTGTCAGTTCCGAAGAAGGGTCACTGACCCGAAACGTTAACTCTGCTTCTCTTTCCACAGATGCTGCCAGACCTGCTGAGTGGTTCCAGCATTTCTTGTTTTTATTGCTACAATATTGTATGTCGATATTGTTACAGGACTACATAATCATACCATGTTATGTGAAGGGAATGAGTTGTAGCACTTCTGGAGACATGCCTCTCTGCGAGTGAATCTCTCAGAGAGCAAGACTACACCTTCTACTGGCAGGGTAGTGATCCTTAAGAACCAAGACAGCATGGAGTGGGCTTCGCCATCAGAAACTCTTTGCTCAGCATGATAGAGCCACCTTCAAATGGCTCGGAACGCATACTGTCCATCCGACTGCTCATCGCCTCTGGTCCAGTACACCTACTCAGCATCTATGCTCCAACACTCTGCTCCCCACCTGAAGTTAAAGACCAGTTCTATGAGGAACTCCATAATATCATGAGTAGCATTCCTAATACCCAACATTTGTTCCTGCTGGGGGACTTTAACGTCAGGGTTGGGGCCGACCATGACTCATGGCCCTCCTGCCTCGGGCACTATGGCATTGGAAGGATGAATGAGAATGGACAGAGACTGCTGGAGTTGTGTACCTATCACAACCTCTGCATCACCAACTCATTCTTTCATACTAAACCCTGTCACCAGGTTTCATGGAGACACCCTAGATCACGTCGTTGGCACCAGCTGGACCTCATCGTCACAAGGCAAGCCTCTATAAACAGTGTCCAAATAACACGCAGCTTCCACAGTGCGGACTGTGACCCCGTCCACTCCCTGGTGTGCAGCAAAGTTAGACTCAAACCAAAGAAGCTACATCACTCCAAGCAGAAGGGCTGCCCACGCATCAAGACTAACAGATTTTCTTATCCACAGCTGTTACATAAGTTTCTAAATTCACTTGAAAAAGCCCTTCAAAACACTCCTGCAGGGGATGCAGAGACCAAGTGGGCCCACATCAGTGACGCCATCTATGACTCAGCAATGACCACCTATGGCAAACATGTGAAGCAGAATGCAGACTGGTTTCAATCTCACTTCGAAGAGCCGGAACCTGTCATAGCCGCTAAGCGCATTGCACTGTTGAACTACAAGAAAGCCCCCAGCGAGTTAACATCCGCAGCACTTAAAGTAGCCAGAAATGCTGCACAAAGAACAGCCAGGCGCTGTGCAAATGACTACTGGCAACACCTATGCAGTCGTATTCAGCTGGCCTCCGACACCGGAAACATCAGAGGAATGTGTGATCGCAGTAAGACAGCTTTTGGGCCAACAATCAAGAAGATCACCCCCCTCAAGTCTAAATCAGGGGAAACGATCACTGACCAACGCAAGCAAATGGACCGCTGGGTGGAGCACTACCTAGAACTGTTTTCCAGGGAAAATGTTGTCACTGATACCGCCCTCAATGCAGCCCAGTCTCTGCCAGTCATGCACGAGCTGGACGAACAGCCAACAAAATTGGAACTCAGTGATGCCACTGATTCTCTAGCCAGTGGAAAAGCCCCCGGACAGGACGGCATTACCCCTGAAATAATCAAGAGTGGCAAGCCTGCTATACTCTCAGCACTCCATGAACTGCTTTGCCTGAGCTGAGCAGTACCACAGGACGTGCGCGATGCCAATATCATCACCCTCTATAAGAACAAGGGTGACCGCAGTGACTGCAACAACTACTGTGGAACATCCCTGCTCAGCATAGTGGGGAAAGTCTTTGCTCGAGTCGTTTTAAACAGACTCCAGAAGCTGGCTGAGCATGTCTACCCTGAGGCACAGTGTGGCTTTCGAGCAGAGAGATCCACCATTGACATGCTGTTCTCCCTTCGCCAGCTACAAGTGTTTCCAGCCTGTGTCCTCAGTACCTTGCTCTATGGCAGCGAGGCCTGGACAACGCATGTCAGCCAAGAGCGACGTCTCAACTCATTCCATCTTCGCTGCCTCCGACGAATCCTTGGCATCACGTGGCAGGACCATATCTCCAACGCAGAAGTCCTCGAGGTGGCCAACATCCCCCGCATATACATCCTCCTGAGCCAGTGGCGCTGGAGATGGCTTGGCCATGTGAGCCGCATGGAAGATGGCAGGATCCCCAAGGACACATTGTACAGCGAGCTCGTCACTGGTATCAGACCCAACGGCCGTCCATGTCTCCTCTTTAAAGATGTCTGCAAGCACGACATGAAGTCCTGTGACACTGACTACAAGTTGGGGGAGTCAGTAGCCAGTGATCACCAGAGCTGGTGGACAGCCATAAAGGCGGGGCTAAAGAGTGGCGGGTCGAAGACACTTAGCTGTTGGCAGGAAAAAAGACAGAAGTGCAAGGAGAGAGCCAACTGTGTAACAGCCCCAACAATTTTATCTGCAGCGCCTGTGGAAGAGTCTGTCACTCTAGAATTGGTCTTTATAGCCACTCCAGGCACTGTTCCACAAACCACCTCCGGGGGGGGGGGGGGGGGGGGAAGAAAGAAAAAAGAAAAAAGAAAAAAGAAGAAAGAAGAAAGAAGAAAGAATGTTGAAGGTGGTGGATGGACTGCCAATCAAGTGGGCTGCTTTGTCCTGGATGGTGTTGAGCTTCTTCAGAGTTGTTGGATCTGCACCCATCCAGGCAAGGGGCAAGTATTCCATCACATGCCTGTCTTGTACCTTGTAGATGGTGGACAAGCATTGGGGAGTCTGGAAGTGAGTTACGCGCCACAGAATTCCCTGCCTCTGACAAAAAAAAATTCCGGCAATAGCTGTAAATCAGGAGGCGGAAGGAAGAGAGGAACTTGGTGAAATTACAATCACCTGGGAAGCAGTACTGACCAAACTAATGGAGCTGCGGGCTGACAACTCCCCAGGTCCTGAAGGACTTCATCCTACGGTCTTAAATGAGGTGGCGAATGAGGTGGTAGATGCGTCGGTGTTAATTTTTCAAAATTCGCTGGATTCTGGACTGCAGAATTCTGAAGTGCAGAGGGATCTAAGTGTTCTAGTGCAGGAGTCACAAAAAGTTAGTATGCAGGTACAGCAGGTAATAAAGAAGGCTAACGGAATGCTATCCTTCATTATGAGAGGAATTGAAAATAAAAGAAAGGACGTTATGCTCCAGTTGCACAGGGCATTGGTGAGATCACATCTCAAATACTGTGTGAAGTTTTGGTCTCCTTATTTAAGGAAGGATGTGAATGTGTTGGAGGCAGTTCAGAGGAGGTTTACTAGATTGATACCTGGAATGAACGGGTTGTTTTATGAGGAAAGGTTGGACAGACTGGGCTCGTTTTCACTGGGGTTTAGAAGAGTGAGGAGAGACTTGGTTGAAGTTTATAAGATCCTGAACGGTCTAGACAAGGTGTCTGTGGAAAGGATGTTTCCTCTTGTGGCCGAGTCCAGAACTAGGGGGCACTGTTTTAAAATTAGGGTCGCCCTTTTAGGACAGAGATGAGGAGACATTTTTTCTCTCAGAGAGTTGTGCCACTTTGGAACTCTCTGTCTCAGAAGCTGGTGGAGGCAGAGTCATTGAATATTTTTAAGGCTGAGGTAGCTAGATTCTTGTTAGGCAAGGGAATCAAGGGTTATTGGGGGTAGATGGGAGTGTGGAATTCGAAACACAAATAGATCAGCCATGAACTTATTGAATGGCGGAGCAGGCTCAACATATTTTGTATGTTCATATGTTCGTATGCTCTTGTAGCCGCAGTATTTATGTGGCTGGTCCAGTTCAGTTTCTAGTCAATGGTGACCCCCAGGAGGTTTCACTCCTGATAGGTCTGGCTCCAATTTTTAAACTATACCCGCTAGTCCTAGACTCTCCAATCAGCGGAAATAGTTTTTCTCTGTCTACTCTATCAGTTCCCTTTAGTAAGTTGAAAACTTTGATCAAATCACCCCTTAATCTAAATTCCAGGGAAAACAACCCTAGTTTCTGCAATCTCTCCTCATAATTTAACTCTTGGAGTCCCAGTATCATTCTGGTAAATCTACACTGCACTTCCTCCAAGACCAATATATCTTTCCTAAGGTGTGGTTCCCAGAACTGCACACAGTATTCCAGGTGTGGTCTACCCAGGGCTTTGTATAGCTGTAGAATAACTCCATACCCTTGTATTCTAGGCCTCTAGATATAAAGGCCAGCAATCCATTAGCCTTTTTGATTAGTTCCTGCACTAATTTTAATGATCTATGTACAAGAACCCCAAGTTTCTTTGGACCTCCACCGTTTCTAGCTTTTCACCATTTAGGAATGATCCTAATTTATGCTTTTATTCCAAAGTAGATAACCTCACATTTGCCTCCATTGAAATTAATTTGCCAGTTTTGCCCATTCACTTAATTAATCATCCACACTGTGCAATACAGTGCAGCTTGATAATACAAGGGGGAATCAGGGTGAATATAAAAATGAATAATAAAAGAGAAAACATGATAGACAAAGAGATAGCACAAGAATAGATTGACGACTAACATAATAGAGAATCCAAAGGCCTTCTATAGATATACTAACAGTAAAAGGGATGTCAGAGGAGCAGTGGGGCTTGTTAGGGACAAAAATGGAGATCTATTGGTGGAGACAGAAGGCATGGCTGACATACTAAATACACAAGAACACAAAAACACATGAATTAGGAGCAGGAGTAGGCCATTCGGCCCCTCGAGCTGATTCACTATTCATTAAAGTCATGGCTGATCTGATTGTGGCCTCAATTCCACTTTCACAACCCTTGACTCCCTTGTCAATCAAAAGTCTATCTAACTCAGCCTTGAATATATTCGATGACCCAGCCTCCACTACTCTCTGGGGAAGAGAATTCCACAGTCTAACGACCCTCAGAGAAAAAATTCCACCTCATCTCAGTCTTAAATGGGAGACGCCTAATTTTTAAACTGTGTCCCTTAGTTCTAGACTCCCCCACGAGGGGAAGCATCCTCTCAGCACCCATCTTGTCAAGTCCTCTCAGGATCTTACATGTTTCAATAAGATCACCTCCTATCCTTCTAAACCTCAGTGAGTAAAAGCCCAACCTGCTCAAACTTTTCTCATATGATAACCCCTTCATGCAAGGAATCAGTTGAGTGAACCTTGTCTGAACTGCTTCCAATGCAATTATACTCTTTCTCAGGTAAGGAGACCAAAACTGTACACAGTACTCAAGATGCAGTCTAAGGCCACGTACAGATGCAGCAACACATCCCTACTTTTATACTTGATTCTCCTTGCAATAAGTGGCAACATTCCATTTGTCTTCCTAATCACTTGCTGTACTTGCATACTAACTTTTTGCGATCTGTATACCAGGACACCCAGTTCCCTCTGTACCATAGGAATTCTGTAGTCTCTCTCCATTCAAATAATTTTCTGCTTTTCTATTTTTCCTACCAAAGTGGAGTTCATATTTTCCCACTTTATACTCCATCTGCCAAATTTTTGCCCACTCACTTAACCTATCTAAATCCCTTTGTAGACTCTATGTCCTCTTGACAGCTTACTTTCCCACCTATCTTTTTGTCATCAGCAAATTTAGCAACCATACATTCAGTCCCTTCATGTCATTGATATAGATTGCAAATAGTTGAGGCCCCAGCATTGATCCCTGTGGCACTCCACTAGTTACAGCTTGCAAATCTGAAAATGACCCATTTATCCCAACTCTCTGCTGCCTGTTAGCTAATCAATCCTCTATTCATGCTAATATATGTTACCCCCTATACCATGAGCTCTTATTTTATGTAGTATCCTTCGATGTTTCACCTTATCGAATGCCTTTTAGAAATCCAAGTACACCACATCCACAGGATCCCCTTTATCCACCATGCTTGTTACTTCCTGAAAGAACTAATAAATTAGTCAAACACAATTTCCCTTTCATGTTGACTCTGCCTGATTGTATTATGATTTTCTAAATGTCCTGCTATTACCTTCTGAGTGATGGATTCTGGCATTTTCCTTATGACAGATGTTAGTGCTTTGCATCCATATTTACCAAGGAAGAGGACTTTGTCAAAGCTACAGTAAACTAGGAGGTTCTCGGGATGCTGTATAAGATAAAAATAGATGAAGAGGGGGTACGAGAAAGTAAGTTGATAAGTCACCTGGTCTGGGTGACATGCATCCTGGGAAAGTTAGAATTGAAAAGTAGGGAAGTTATGCTAAACTTGTATCAAATAGAGGAGCAGACCCATGCAGAGAAGGAGCTCACGGAGAAAAGTCTCTCCACTCTCACTCTTGGAGAATGATTGATCAGGCTGGGATGAAAGTAAAATACTACAGATGCTGAAAATCTAAAATAAAAACAGAAAGTGCTGGAAATATTCATCAGGTTTGACAGCATCTGCGGAGAGAGAAACAGAGTTAACTTTTCAGGTCGAAGACCTTGCATCAGAACCCAGGGCTTCCCAAAGGCTGAAGGGTTGATAACCAGCTGGCACAGATTTAAGACGATTGGCAAAAAAAAAGGTGGCATGAGGAATAACCCTTTTATGCAATGCATGGTTTGGATTTGTCTGATAGGGTGGTGGATATAGCTCTGCAGTCCTGCCACATCCAGTCGTGAATGGTGGTGGACAATTAAACAACTAACTGGAGGAGGTGGCTCCATAAATATCCCCATCCTCAATGATGGGGGAGCCCAGCACATCAGTGCGAAAGATAAGGCAGAAGCATTTACAACAATCTTCAGCCAGAAGTGCCGAGTTGATGATCCATCTCAGCCTCCTCCTGAAGTCCCCAGCATTACAGATGCCAGTCTTCAGCCAATTCGGTTCACTCCGCGTGATATCAAGAAACAACTGAAGGCACTGGATACTGCAAAGGCGATGGGTCCTAACAATATTCCGGCAATAGTACTGAAGACCTGTGCTCCAGAACTTACCGCACCCCTAGCCAAGCTGTTCCAGTATAGCTACATCACTGGTATCTACCCAGCAATGTGGAAAATTTCCCAGGTATATCCTGTACACAAAAAGCAGGATAAGTCCAACCCGGCCAATTACCATCCCACCAGTCTACTCTCAAACAGTAAAGTGATGGAAGGTGTCATCAACAGTGCCATCAAGCAGCACTTGCTTAGCAATAATCTGCTCAGTGACGCTCAGTTTGGGTTCCGCCAAGGCCACTCAGCTCCTGACCTCATTACAGCCTTGCTTCAAACATGGACAAAAGAGCTGAACTGAAGAGGTGAGGTGAGAGTGACTGCCCTTGACATCAAGGCAGCATTTGACTGAGAATGGCATCAAGGAGCCCTAGCAAAACTGGAGTCAATGGGAATCAGGGGGAAAACACTCTGCTGGTTGGAGTCATACCTAGCGCAAAGGAAGATGGCTGTGGTTCTTGGAGGTCAATCATCTGAGCTCCAGGACATCACTGCAGGGTAGTGTCCTAGGCCCAACCATCTTCAGCTGCTTCATCAATGACCTTCCTTCAATCATAAGGTCAGAAGTGGGGATGTTCGCTGACGATTGCACAATGTTCAGCACCATTCGCGACTCCTCAAATACTGAAGCAGTCCATGTAGAAATGCAAAACGACCTGGACAATATCCAGGCTTGGGCTGATAAGTGGCAAGTAACATTCGCGCCACACAAGTGCCAGGCAATGACCATCTCCAACAAGAGAGAATCTAACCATCTCCCCTTGACATTCAATGGCGTTACCATCGCTGAGTCCTCCACTATCAACATCCTAGGGGCTACCATTGACCAGAAATTGAACTGGAGTAGCCATATAAATACCATGGCTACAAGAACAGGTCAGAGGCTAGGAATCGTGAGGCGAGTAACTCACCTCCTGACTCCCCTTGCCTGGATGGGTGCAGCTCCAACAACACTCAAGAAGCTCAACACCATCCAGAACAAAGCAGCCCGCTTGATTGGAACACCATTCACAAACATTCACGCCCTCCACCACCAACGCACAGTGGCAGCAGTGTGTACCATCTACAAGATGCACTGCAGCGATGCACCAAGGTTCCTTAGACAGCACCTTCCAAACCCGCCACTTCTATCACCTCGAAGGACAAGAGCAGCAGATGCATGGGAACATCACCACCTGCAAGTTCCCGTCCAAATCACACACCATCCTGACTTGGAACTATATCGCCATTCCTTCACTGTCACTGGGTCAAAATCCTGGAACTCCCTTCCTAACAGCACTGTGGGTGTACCTACTGCACATGGACTACAGCGGTTCAAGAAGGCAGCTCACCACCACCTTCTCAAGGGCAATTAGGGATGGGCAATAAATGCTGGCATAGCCAGTGATGCCCACATTCCATGAATGAATTAAAAGAAATATAGATTTAATGATAGCTTTCAAAACGTAATTGGATAAATATTTGAAGGGGAAAATTAATTTGGGATATATTTGCAGGAATATGGTGAGAGGGGAGTAAGACTAACTGGATTGCTCTTTGAAATATCTGGTACTGATGTGATGGGCCAAAAAGCCTCCTTTTGTGCTAAACTGTTCTATAATTCTATGATAATTCTGCACACTTATAATACAGTGCACCAACACTGTGCCCTGGCTACACCAATGCTGTGCAACACTATATAACCACACTGCATACTGCATACCAATACAATGTGCATTTGCTTTATTGCTTCAAAAATCTATGGAACTCCATTAAGCAATCCAAATGGAGCAGATCCATGCAAAGGAGGAGTTCACACAGCACTGTATCTCCACTCTTACTATTGGAGAAAAAAAAAGACTAGCATTTATATAGCACCTTTCACGACTATAACACCTTTCATGATCACAGAACATCCCAAAGCAAGATCCCACAAACAGCAATGTAATAATGACTAGATAATCTGTTTGTTTTTAGTGATGTTGATTGAGGGATAAATATTAGCCAGGTCACGGGGGATAACTCCCTGCTGTTCTTTGAAATAGTGCCATGTGGACTTTGATGTCTTCCTGCGAGGGCAGACGGGGCCTTACTTTAATGCCTCATCTGAAAGCTGGTACCTCGACAGTGCAGCATTCCCTCAATGCTGCAATGGAGTGTCAGCTTAGATTTTTGGGCTCAAGTCCTAGGCTGGGGCTCTTATCTTGAGAAAAAAGGTGGCTGCGGAATTAACTTGATAGATTAAGGGGTTATGATAGGACAGACTTAAAGAAAACTTTTCCACTTGCACTGCAGTCCAAAACTAGGGGCCATAATATTAGAAAGTCACTAATAAATCCAATAAGGAACTCAGGAGAAACTTATTTACCCATAAAGTGGTTAGAATGTGGAACGTGCTACCACACAGAATGGCTGAGGCTGATAGCATATAAAGGGAATCTAGATAAACTAGATGTTGGTGTGAGATGAGTAGGGTGGATGGAGGCCCATGTAGAGCATAAATTTCTGTTTCTTTGCTGTAAATTCTATGTAAAACAAACTTATTTCCTTTTAAAATGTAATTTGTTTTAAGTGGTTGTTTTCCAACATACTGTCCTCAAGGAACACAGTATACAACATCACGCATTCACTGATAAACAACAGTTCCTCTACTGAATTACCTGCCAAAGAGGCAACATTAACAATCACTCCTCCTGCACCTCCTGTCGCTTTACTCATCTGCTGTATCCCTAGATGGGTTCCTTTGATCACACTGACCTGCAATAAAAACAGCAACACTATAATCACCAGAGAACAAGCACATTCAGATAACAGTCCAAACATTGAAGTACAGATACTGTCACAGACCTGTAATTATTTCTCTCCTTGGATTAAAAACAGTGTTTGTCCCTTTAAGACACTATTAAAAGCAGTGCACATTTAAGAAAGAGAAGGTTCTGGAGACACTGTGCCGCAGCTGAATTTGTGTTACCCTGGGCAACAGCAGGACAGAGGTCACATGGTAATGTTTCCACTTGGCTGTGTGGGGAACTGGCAGAAACCGGGTAAAACCAATTAGTTCTGAGATACTTTCCAGTGAAGTATACTGAAGAGAAGAAAGTTGTCTATTTCCTTTCAGCAAAAATTCTATAAGGAGCTACAAGCCAAGGCAATTCCCTAAGCATAAAAGCCTTCTTTTACAAGAAACCATTTGTATTGCTGTGCTCATCATTCAAAGAACTGATTAATGCTTGCTGCAGCCAAAGAGTTGAATGCCTGTCCACTGAAGGACTATTTTCATCAAATCCACATGAAGACTTCAAGTGACGTTCGATTATTTTTCACATTCAAAGGCCTCTTCATCCATCAGAAACATAACCTACAAAAATTAACTTATTTTATTAATTCTTAAGAGACAGGTAATTTTTTAAAATTCCACTTTTAAAACCAGTTAACTTAGTTTTTGAATGTACGTGTGTGAAGATGGGAGTTAGGTTAAAATAAGTTATAAGATCTTTAGACATAGGTTTATCTTAATAATGTTTAAGATTTAGTTTTTTTAATAAATAGTTGATTTGTTGTTGTCTAAAGATACCTGGTTTGATCAGTTTCATTCTGGGGTTACAAGAGTGTTTAATTGGGCTGTTTTCCGATTGGATGTGAAAGCTTAATAATGTGCTGCAACCTGTGGAGTGACGGGACTGAATTGACAGTGCGCTGCTCCCACCACGGTCATCACAACATGTACAGGCAGGAGCAAAGTACAAAGAAATACATGTAGGCAATAAACTACAAGTCCTGCCAACTAGAGGAAAGATACATTCAGACAGAAGCAGAGTTGTACTTTAAAGTACTACAGGAGGATACAGACTGATTAGAGGAATGGACGGTCTGATAAATGGGATGGACAAACTGGTTTGTGGGATGGGCAGACTGGTTAGTGAATTGAATAGATTTGTCAGTTGAATGAACAGACTGATTAATGATGGGCAGACTGGTTAGTGGATGGATCAACAGATTAGAATGAGACTGATGGGCGGCACAGTGGCACAGTGGTTAGCACTGCAACCTCACAGCTCCAGAGACCCGGGTTCAATTCTGGGTACTGCCTGTGTGGAGTTTGCAAGTTCTCCCTGTGTCTGCGTGGGTTTTCTCCGGGTGCTCCGGTTTCCTCCCACAAGCCAAAAGACTTGCAGGTTGGTAGGTAAATTGGGCATTATAAATTGCAACTAGTATAGGTAGGTGGTAGGTAAAAAAAAGGACAGGTGGGGATGTTTGGTAGGAATATGGGATTAGTGTAGGATTAGTATAGATGGGTGGTTGATGGTCGGCACAGACTCGGTGGGCCGAAAGGCCTGTTTCAGTGCTGTATCTCTAAACTAAACTAAACTGATTGGTCCGTGGAATGGACTGACTGATGCAGATTCATTTTAATTTGGAGAGGTTCAGGACAATACATTTTAGAAGGAATTATAACGAATGGGAGTTTACTCTCAATGGAAAGGCACTGAAGAGGGTGATAGACAGACAGACCCAGGGGTTGCCATAATAATGTGAGTGCAGGGCGATAAAATGTTAACAAAGAACAGCAACATTTAAAAATAGCAGCCTAAAGGACAAGGGCAAAGAATTGTTAATAAATTGGTACAAGACAATAGTTAGATCAATGTGGAATTGGTAGTAGCCCATTGACATGCACAGAGAATTGGTTGGAGACAGGAGTCAGAAAGTAGGCATAAAGGGGATATGCTCTGATTGGCATGATGCGACCAGTGGTGTTTCCCAAGAATTTGTTTTGAAGCTTCAGCTTTTCACCACATTTATCAATGACTTAGATTTTTTTATTGATTCTTGGAATGTCATTGGCAAGGCCAGCATTTATTGCCCATCCCTAATTGCCCTTGAGAAGGTGATGGTGGGCTGCCTTCTTGAATCACTGCAGTCTGTGTGGGGAAGGTACTCCCACAGTGCTCTTAGGGAGGGAGTTCCAGGCTTTAGACCCAGCGACAATGAAGGAACCGCCAAGTCAGGATGTTGTGTGACTTGGAGGGAAAAATGCAGGTTGGCGGTGTTCCCATGTGCCTGCTGTTCTTGTCCTTCTAGGGGATAGACATCGCGGCTTTGGAAGATGCTGTCATTCGAGCCTTAGCAAGTTCCTGCAGTGCATCTTTTAGATGGTGCATACTGCTACCACTGTATGCCAGTGGAGGATGGAGTGAATGTTTAAAGTGGTAGATGGAATGGCGATCAAACGGGTTGCTTTGTCCTGTATAGTGTCATGCTTCTAGAGTTGCACTCATCCAGGCAAGTGGAGTATATTCCATCACAGTCCTAATTTGTGTGTTGTAGATGGTGAACAGGCTTTGGAGAGGCAGAAGCTGAGCTGTTCGCCAAAGAATTCCCAGCCCCTGACCTGCTCTTGTACCCACAGGATTTATGTGGCTGGTCCAGTTAAGTGTCTGGTCCATGGTTACACCCAGGTTGTTGATCGTGGGCAATTCAGTGATGGTAATGTCATTGAATGTCAAGGGGAAATGGTGAGATTCTCTATTATTGGACATGGTTATTGCCTGGCACTTATGTGGTGCAGATGCTACTTGCCACTTACCAAGCCTGAAGGTTGGTCTGGCTGCATGCAGACATGGATTCCTTCAGTATCTGAGGAGTTACGACTAGGCCTGAACACTGCAATCATCAGCGAACATCCCCACCTCAGATCTTACGATTGAGGAAAGGTCATTGATGAAGCAGGTGAAGATGTTTGGGCCTAGGACCCCAGCCTGAGGAACTCCTGCAGCAATGTCCTGGGGCTGAGATAATTGGCCTCCAACAACCACAATCATCTTTGTGTGTGCTAGGTATGACTCCAACCAGGGCAGAGTTTTCCCTCTGATTCCCATTGACTTCAATTTAGTTTGGGCTCCTTGATGCCACACTCGGTCAAATACTGCCTTGATCTCACAGCAGTCACTCTCACCTCACCTCTGGAATTCAGCTCTTTTGCCTATGTTTGGACCAGACTGTAATGAGATCAGGAGCTGAGCGGCCCTGGCAGAACACAAACTAAGCATTGGAGAGCAGGTTATTGCTGAGTAAGTGCCACTTGATAGCACTGTCGATGATGCCTTCCATTACTTTGCTGACGATTGAGAGTAGACTAATTGGGCAGAAATTGGCCAGATCGGATTGGTCTTGCTTTTTGCAGACAAGACATACAGGAGTCATTTTTCATACTGTCCCCAAAATGCCAGTGTTGTAGCTGTACTGGAACAGCTTGTCTTGGCATTTGGCTATTTCTGGAGCACAGGTCTTCAATACTATGACCAGGATATTTTCAGGGTTAATAGCCTTTGCAGTGTCTGGTGCATTCAACTGTTTCTTGTTATTATGTGGAGCAAATCAAATTGGCTGAAGACTGGCATCTGTGATGCTTGGGAACCTCAAGAGGAAGGTGAGATGAAACATCCACTCAGCACTTCTGGCTGAAGATGATTGCAAATGGGTTTAGAAGAATGAGAAACAAAAACAAGAAATGCTGGATTCACTCAGCAGGTCTGGCAGCATCTGTGGAAAGAGAAGCAGAGTTAACGTTTCGGGTTAGTGACCCTTCTTCGGAAGAAGAGTTCCGAAGAAGGGTCACTGACCCGAAACGTTAACTCTGCTTCTCTTTCCACAGATGCTGCCAGACCTGCTGAGTGAATCCAGCATTTCTTGTTTTTGTTTCAGATTTCCAGCATCCGCAGTATTTTGCTTTTATTTTAGAAGAATGAGAGGTGATCTTATTGAAATGTATAAGATTTTGAGGGGGCTTAAATGCTGAGAGGATGTTTCCCCTTATGGGATAATCTATATCTGCGGGGCATAGTTTCAAAATAAAGGGTCTCCCATTTGAGATAGCGATGAGGAAAATTTCTTCTCTCAAAGGATCGTTAATCTTTGAAATTCTTTTCCCCAGGGAGCAGTGGAGGCTGGATCATTGAATATTTTCAAGGCTGAGTTAGACAGATGTTTGATCTACAATGGAGTCAAGGGTTATGGGGACACAGGCAGGAAAGTGGAGTTAAGGCCACTATCAGATCAGCCATGATCTTATTGAATGGCAGAGCAGGCTCGAGGGGACAAATAGTCTACTCCTGCTCCTATTTCTTATGATCTTATTATGCACTGACATTCTGGACATCCCCAACATTGAGGATGGGGATGTTTGTGAAGCCACCTCCTCCCATTAGTTGTTTAATTGTCCACCATCATTCATGACTGGATGTGACAGGATTGTAGAGCTTTGATCTAATCCATTGGTTGTGGGATCATTTAGCTTGGTCTATAGCGTGTTGCTTTCACTGTTTAGCATGCCTGTAGTCCAGTGTTGTAGCTTCACCAGGTTGGCACCTCTTTTTTTACTTATGCCTGCAGCTGTTCCTGGCATAACCCCCTGTACTCCTCATTGAACCTGGCTTCTTGTAATGGTAGAGTGATGGCTATGCTGGGCCATGAGATTAGAGATTGTGGTTGAATACAACTCTGCTGCTGATGATGGCCCACAGCGCCTCGTGGATGCCCAGTTTTGAGATGCTAGAAATGTTCTGAATCTATTTCATTTTGCACAGTGGTAGTGCCACACACAGAATGGAGCCCCCTCAGAATCATACATCTTTCAATAAGATCACTAAGACTTCCCTACTTTTATACTCCATCCCCCTTGCATTAATTCCCAACATTCCATTTGCCTTCCTAATAACTTGCTATACCTGCATGCTAACATTTCGTGACTCATGTACAAGGACACTCAGCTCCTTCTGTAGAACAAAGAAAATTACAGCACAGGAACAGGCCCTTCGGCCCTCCAAGCCTGCGCCGATCCAGATTGCATTCTGCAGTTTCTTTCCATGGAAGCAATATATTGCTTTTCTATTCTTTCTGCCAAAGTGGACAAGTTCACATTTTCCCACATTATACTCCATCAGCCAAATTTTTGCCCATTCACCTAACCTATGTATATCTCTTTGCGCCCTCCTCACAACTTGCTTTCCAACCTATCTTTGTATTGTCAGCAAATTTGGCTACAATACACTTGGTCCATTCATCCAAGTCATTCATATACATCGTAAATAGATGAGGTCCCAGCACTGATCCCTAGGCCAACATTAAAATGCTCCATATATCCCGACTCTGTTTCCTGTTGGTTAGCTAATCCTCTATCCATGCTAATATATAATCCCCAACACCATGAGCTCTTATCTTGTGTCGTAACCTTTTATGTAGCACTGTATCAAATGCCTTTTGGAAATCAAAATATGCTACATCTACTGGTTCCCTGTTATCCAATCTGCTTGTTCCTCAAAGAACTCTAATAAATTTGTCAAACACTATTTCCCTTTCATAAAACCATGTTAACTCTGCCTGATTGCATCATGATTTTCTAAATGTCCTGCTACTACTTCCTTAAATGATGAATTCCAGCAGTTTCCCGGTGACAGATTGTAGGCTAATTGGCCCATAGTTTGCTGCTTTTTGTCACCCCCCACCACCCTGCCCATCCACCCCACTTCTTGAATAAAGGTGCTACATTTGTAGTTTCCCAATCCACTGAAATCTTTCCAGAATTTAGGGAATTGTGGAAGATTACAACCAATTACTATCTCTGCAGCCACTTCTTTTAAGACCATCTGGTCCAGGCGATTTGTCAGCCTTTAGTCCCATTAGTTTTCCTAGTACTTTTTTCTCTCCTGATGTTTAGTTTAGTTCAGAGATACAGCACTGAAACAGGCCCTTCGGCCCACCGAGTTTATGCCGACCATCAACCACCCATTTATACTAATCCTACAGTAATCCCATATTCCTACCAAACATCCCCACCTGTCCCTATATTTCCCTACCACCTACCTATACTAGTGGCAATTTATAGTGGCCAATTTACCTACCAACGTGCAAGTCTTTGGCATGTGGGAGGAAACCGGAGCACCTGGAGAAAACTCACGCAGACACAGGGAGAACTTGCAAACTCCACACAGGCAGTACCCAGAATTGAACCCGGGTCGCTGGAGCTGTGAGGCTGCGGTGCTAACCACTGCGCCGCCTGTGATTGTTTTAAGTTCCTCCCTCCCTTTTGTCTCTTGATTTGCTGCTATTCTTGGGATATGCTTTTTGTGCCTTCTACTGTGAAGACAGATACAAAATACTTGTTCAAAGTCTCTGCCATTTCTTTGTTTGCATTATTAATTCCCCAGTCTCCTCCTCTAAGGGACCAACATTTACTTTAGCCTCGAAGAACCAATACTTACCGTAGCTACTCTCCTCCTTTTTATATATTTGTAGAAGCCTTTACTGTCTGTTTTTATATTTCTTGCTAGTTCACTCTCATACTCTAATGTCTCCGTCCATTTTTTTTAGTCATCCTCTGCTGGTTTCTAAAATGTTCCCACTCTTCCGGCCTACCCCTAATCTTTGCAGCATTGTATGCCTTTTCTTTCAATTTGATACCATTCTTAACTTCCTTAGTTAGCCACAGATGGTGCGCTTTTCTCAAAGTCTTTCTTTCTCAATGGAGTAGATCTTTGTTGAGAGTTATAAAATATCTCCTTAAATGTCTGCCACTGCTTCTCTACTGTCTTCCCTTTTAGCTTATTTTCGCAGTCCACTTTAGCCAACTCTTTCTTCATATCCTTGTAATTGCCTTTATTTAAGTTTAAGGCATCCTCAAACTGAATGTGAAATTCGATCATGTAATGATCACTCTTACCTAAAGGATCCTTTACTATGAGATCGTTTATTAATCTTGTCTCATTGCACATTACCAGGTCTAAAATAGCCTGATCCCAGATTGCTTCCAGAACGTATTGTTCTAACAAACAATCCCTAATGCACTCTATGAACTCATTCTCCAAGCTACCTATGCAACTTGATTCAGTCAATAGATACGAAGATTAAAATCGTGCACGATTATTGCAATACCTTTCCTACAAGCCATGATTTCTTGACATATTCTGTCCCACAGTATAGCTACTTTTAGGGGGCCTATAAACTATTCCCACATGTGACTTCTTTCCCTTGCTATTTCTTATCTCCACTCAAACTGATTCTACATCTTGTTCTTCCAAGTTAAGATCATTCCTCACTACTGTACCGATCTCATCCTTTATTAACAGAGCTGCTCCAACTCCTTTCCCTTTCTTCCTATCCTTCCAAAATCTCAAATACCCTTGAATATTTAGTTTCCAGCCTTGGTTACCTTGCAACCGTCTCTCTGTAATGGCTATCGTATCATATCCATTTATTTCTATTTGTACCATCAATTCATCTATCTTTTTATGAATGCTGCATGCATTCAGATAAAGAGCCTTTAATTCTGTCTTTTTACCATTTTTCCTACTCTGACTTTATTTGCTGGTGCACTCTTATAGAACAAACAAAGAACAGTACAGCACAGGAACAGGCCATTCGGCCCTCCAAGCCTGCGCCGATCTTGATGCCTGCCTAAACTAACACCTTCTGCACTTCCGGGGCCCATATCCCTCTACTCCCTTCCTATTCATGTATTTGTCAAGATGTCTCTTGAACGTCACTATCGTATCTGCTTCCACCACCTCCCCTGGTAGCAAGTTCCAGGCACTCACCACCCTCTGTGTAAAAAACTTGCCTCGCATATCCCCTCTGAACTTTGCCCCTTGCACCTTAAACCTATGTCCCCTAGTAACTGACTCTTCCACCCTGGGAAAAAGCTTCTGACTATCCACTCTGTCCATGCCGCTCATAACTTTGTAAACCTCTATCATATGTTTGTACACACTGTCCCTTCCTGTTACAGGTAATGATAACCAGAGTGTATCGCTACCCTGCACTACTACCTTGTCCTTTCTCGTTAATTTTCCAAATTTCCCCTCACCTGAACCCTCCCCCCACAATTTAATTTAAAGCCCTCTCTACAGCCCTAGTTATATAATTCACCAGGATACTGGTCCCAGTGCAGTTCAGGTGAAGGCTGTCCCAATGGTACCTTTTTCCCCAGTACTGGAGCCATGAATTGAAACCCATTTCGCCCACGCCAATCTTTAAGCCACTCATACAACTCTGATCTTTTTTACCCTATGCCAATTTGCTCGTGGCTTAGACAGTAATCCAGAGATTATTACCTTTGTGGTTCTACTTTATTTTAGCCCCTAGCTGCTCTTTCTCCTTCAGCAGAACCTCTCTTTTAGTCGTACCTACATCAATGGTGCCACAAGGGCCACAGCAACTGCAACCTTCCCCTCCCACTCCAGCCTCAAGGAGATGCCCTCAACCTTGGCACCAGGCAGGCAACACAGCCTTTGAGACTCATGCTCACGGCTGCAGAGAACAGTATCTATCCCCCTAACTATACTGGAGTGTCCTCAGTGTGAAGATGGGACTTCATCTCTGCAAGGCCTGTGAGATTGTCGCTCCTAGCAATACTGCCATGGACAGATGCACCTGCGACAGACAGAGGTCAAGTGATGTTCAACATGGAGGAGCATTAATTCATCAATTGAGGGAAGGGAGCAGGTTATGCTCAGCAAGAGGTTTCCTTGTCCATGCTTGACCTGATGTCATGAGGCTTCATGGGCTCTGGAGTCGATGTTGAGGACTCAATGGGCCATACCACTGTGCCAGGCACATACCCAGGGATGGTGATGGAGGAATCTAGAACATTGGCTGTCAGTTAGGATTTGATGAATATGACTATATCAGGCTGACCTATGGGACACCTTTCCCAATTTTGCCACAAGTCCCCAGGTGTTAGTGAGGAGGACTTTGCAGCGTCAACTGGGCAGGTTGTGCCCTCTTCGTTTCTGGTGCCTAGGTCGATGTTAGGTGGTCTGCCTGGTTTTATTCCTATTTGATACTTATTGAGTGGCTTGCTAGAGCATTTCAGAGGGCAGTTAACCATCAACCATATTGCTGTAGGTCTGTAGTCACATGTAGACCAGGCAAGAACGGCAGATTTCTTTCCCTGAAGGACATTCGCAAACCAGATAGGTTGTTACAACAATCTGGTAGATTAAGGCATTTTATTTCAGATTTATTAATTAATTGAATTCAAATTCACCCAGCTACTAGGGTAGGATTTGAACTCATGTCTCCAGAGCATTAGTCCAGGTCTTGAATTACTAGTCCAGTAACATTACCACTATGATACCATTCCCCAAATGTTTGAAATGTTAAAAAGGATTTGATAGGATTGATATGGTGAAATTATTTCCTCTGGTGGGTCATTTAGGGATGGGATCAGAAAGCACTTCTTCACACAAATAGTACTGGAAATCTAGAACTGCCTCTTCCGAAAAAGCTAAGGATACCGAGGGACAATTGGATCTTTCAAGGCAGAGATAGCTAATCTTTTTTGTTGGGTAAGGGCATCCAGGGATATGGAGCAAAAATGGATAATTGGAGTTCAAGAGGAGATCAGCCATGATCTAACTGAATAGCAAAGCAGGTTCGAGGGGCTGAAAAGTCTCTACCTCTTCCTATATAATAGGTTTGAGGGGGCAAGTGGCCACCTCCTTTTCCTATACAATAGGCTCGAGGGGCTGAATGGCCTCCTCCTGTTCCTGTGTGTAGTAGTTTTGAATGCTTCAGTACAGAAAGGATGCTCAAGCCATCAAGATTAGATTGACCAGGAAGGTGCCAGAGATTTGTAATCAATAAATCGTAACTATCAGCCAGCATGCCATAATCCTTAATCACCATTTGTGGGCATTTCCTGTACCACTGGCAGGGCAGGCATCCACAGATGATGAGTGAGCCTGAGCCTGGGCTTAGCATTCATTGCGGGTCATGTAAATGTCATTAAAGCATAAGAAACAGAAGCAGGAATAGGCCCTGCATGCCATTCAATAAGATCATGGTTGATCTCCTACATCAGTGGCATGCTGTCAGGTCAACAAAATCAAGGTCTTGCAGGTCACCCCATACCATCTCCTCCCCTCAGCTTCCCCACCAATCACACCCCAGACAGAACATGTCCATTTTAAAGATCACTTGGAGGAAGTCCTGAGGAATGCAAGAGCACGGAACTTAAATAAAAACAAGAAAAGCTGGAACCACTCAGCAGGTCTGGCAGCATCTGTGAAAAGAGAAGCAGAGTTAACGTTTCGGGTCAGTGACCCTTCTTCGGAACTGACAAATTATTATAGCACGCAACTTAGTCTGGGTGGGGACCTCAATGTCCATCACTAGTCAGTGGTGGTTAGGGGCCTGGGTTGCGGCACGGAACTGCTCAGAACGACCACCACTGGCTGAGCTGGCCGAAAGACATAGCTGCCAGATGGAGGTGCGTCAGGTTGTGAGGGAACAGTAAATAGCCTACTTAGCCTCATCAACCTACCACAGGAATACACACTGTTTTAATCTAGAAAGCCAGTTGGTGAAGGATAGTACTGGAGCCAATCTTTACTCAGTCCTACATTTATTTACAGAGTGCACCATTACAAGCATACACCTCCAAACTCAACCACACCACAGTTTCAACAAGTGTCTCTTTATATGCGCTCAAGTGAAATCCCAGTTAATGTCGATCACCTGCATACAATGAAACAGAACTGATATACAATTAACACATACCAGATTTACACTGAGGCATTTCTCCCAGTGTTCTTCATCAATGATCCCCGCGTTGTTACAAACCATGTCCAATCTCTGAAATCTTTCAAGAGTTTTGCCAAAAGAATCTGAAACAGAGAGTGAATGAAACTGATTTGTAATTTCTGCAGCATCCTGGACCAAACACTTCACTCAGAGTAAGTCACTATGTCATTTGTTTCAATGTCAAGGCTGCTCTATACATGTGAATAATTGAGTTAATTTCCCTGATCTTTGCCTCAGGAGCACCCAGACACTGAGACCCATGTGGACCTGTCTCACCAAATCTCCCTTTTTTGTTGACCCAGAATTTCTGGGGTTTTCCCACAGGGAACCCATCTGTGACACAATGGAAGCCCCTTTTCCACAATTGACAGCTATCAAGAGCCTCAAAAAACTAGTGGTGGGTTTGGATAAAGGACCTCCCCTTCCCCACCCATAAACCTGGAAGGTCAGCGGGACCCCAAGAGCAAGCCATTGAGGAACCTTAACGTAAGTCTTCTGCCCCTGCTCTCCAGCAACAGGCAACAGCCTGACTTTCATAGCCAAAAATGAAGGGACTCTGAGACCCCAAACCTTAAGACCCTAAACCAGGAGCACCCAGACCCCGAGGCCCTAAACCAAGAGCACCCAGACCCCGAGGCCCTAAACCAGGAGCACCCAGACCCCGAGGCCCTAAACCAGGAGCACCCAGACCCCGAGGCCCTAAACCAGGAGCACCCAGACCCTGGGATCCTAGTCCAGGATCACTCAGACCCTAGGATTTTACACCAGGAGCACCCAGACCCTGAGACCCTAAACCAGGAGCAGCGAGAACAGTTGTGCAGCATCACTGGTGCCCAAGCACAGACTGAGGGGGGGAAATCCTGCAACCTGCACTCCCAATGAACCATCCCACAACAGGCTGTACACTGCCCAACTGTTCAACCTGACTGCCTGGTATCTAAACACAAACGTTTCCTCATTCTTCCCTATAACTAGCAAGCCACTGGGACCATGATGCAGTGTTCTTCGTTGATTATTTTTAATGTTATTTTAATGCAGGAATGTATTCCTAAATGCCAACAGTTCCAACTCCCATTAAGCTCCCACTCAAACCAATACCAGCTGATCATTGAACCTATCACTTAGAGGGGAGAACGAGGAAGAGTTTGTGCATTCTTTCTACACAGTCAAGTTGAGTATGTCTGGGAATAGTGTTAAAATAAAGTTTGGATCTGTACCTTTCAATTGATTCTCAGACGTCACATCACAAGGTAGGAACAAAATATTTTCAGCTCCATATATCTGTTCGAAGGCAGCTTTAGTGGCTTCACCAGCTGGTACATTGGCATCTAACAGACTTACCTAAAAGTCAAAACAAGATTTAATCCTAAAAGGACCCAAAAGCAAAATTTGGATTTGCCAGAAATCTAAAACAAGAGAAACCCTGGGAAATCTCAATTCAATGTCCAAGAGGACCTTTGGTCAGCCAGTATCCAAGGGGACTTGGATAAACCAACTCCCTGCATAAGGAGTACTGCTTGAATTCTGGGCTCTAGTAACTGGATTCAGGGAATCTGGAATTCAGTCCCTGGATTTTGAGCTCCTGTTTCAGGATTTGGGCACCAGCCCTGGGATTCTGGAAACCTAGTCTTCGTCCCCTGGATCCTGGGATTCCGGTCTCCAGTGCTGGGATTATAGGCTCCAGTGCCCGGATTCTGGGATTCCGATCTCCAGGCTCTGGATTCCACTCCATGGATTATCAGATTCTGGGCTCTAATTTCCAGATTCTGGGATCCTGTCGCAAGATACTGGACTCTATCCCATTGCTCCCAAGATGGGAGCATTGACACATCTCCAGTTTACACGACTCTTTCAAATTCTCTTTACTCTGAACATGAACCATAGAATGGTTACAGCACAGGAGGTCATTCGGCCCTCTGCAAGAGCAACACAGCTAGTCCCACTCCCCTGCCTTTTCCCCGTAGCCCTGCAAATATTTTGTTTTCAGATAATTATCCAATTCCCTTTGAAAGCCATGATTGAATATGTCTCCACCACACGGTCAGGCAGTGCAATCCAGATCATAAATACTCACTACATAAAAATGCTTTTCCTCCTGTCATCTTTGGTTCTTTTGGCATTCAGCTTAAAAAAAAAAGTGTCCTCGGATGCTTGACCCTTCCGCCAATGAGAACAGTTTCTCCCCATCTACTCTGTCTAGACCCCTCAAGATTTTGAACACCTCTATCAAATCTCCTCTTAACCTTCTCTTCTCTAAGTAGAACAGCCCCAACTTCTCCAGTCTATCCACATAACTGAAGTCCCTCATCCCTGGAACCATTCCCCTACATTTGTTCTGTACCATCTCTAATTCTTTCACATCCTTCCTAAAGTGTGGTGCCGAGAATTGAACACAATACTCCAGTTGAAGTTGAACTAGTATTTATAAAGATTATAACTTCCTTGCTTTTGTACTCGATGCCTCTATTTGTAAAGCCCAGGCTCCCATGTGCCTTATTAACTGTTTTTTCAACCTGCCCTGCCACCTTCAATGATTTGTGCACATATCTTCCAGGTCCCTCTCTCCCTGCACTGTCTCTAATGCTTTCATATCCTTCCTAAAATGCGGTGAGTAGAACTGTGCACAGTACTCTAGTTGTGGCCTAACCAGAGCTTTATAAAGGTTCAGCATAACTTCCCTGCTTTTGTACTCAATAGCTCTATTTATCACCTCACACTTCTTGGTATTAATTTCCATCTGCCACTTCTCTGCTCATTCTGCTAGCCTATCTATGTCTTGTTGCAGTTGATTGGTATCATTCTCACTGTTTGACCCACCTTCAAGTTTGGTATCATTTGGCATCAAATTTTGAAATTTTACTCTGTATTCCAATATCTACCTCATTTATTTGCATCAAGAGAGCAGTGATCCTAGCACTGACTCTTGAAAAACACCAGTGTCTACCATCCTCCAGTCTGGGAAACAACAATTCACGACTCACTGTTTTCTGTCCTTAAGCCAATTTTTTATCCAAGCTGACACTGACCCTCCTATTCCATGAGCTTCAGTTTTGTTAACCAGCCTTTTATGGTACTTTGTCAAATGCTTTCTTAAAATCCATATAGACAAAATCCACTGCATTCCCTTCATCAACCTTCCCTGTTAATTCATCAAAAAAATTCAATTAGATGAGTCAAGCATAATCTGCCTTTTACAAATCAGTGCTGGCTCTCCTTAATTAACTCAAACCTCTCCAAGTACTTGTTGTTTATTTTCCCGGATTATTGTTTCTAAAACCTTACCCACCACTGATGTTAAACTGACCAGCCTGTAGTTACTAGGAATGTCCTTACACCCTTTCTTAAGAAGGACACCACATGCCCTTGCACTGTCTCTACTCCCACTTTCCTTAGCAACATGGGATGCAAGCCATCCAAACCAGACCTTGCCAGCATTTCCAGTACATTCTGCCTATCAATTTTACCTCTACCCATCTCTGCTTTTACCGATATTTTATCAACATCCTCTTCCTTAGTAACTATACAAATTATTCATTACATATTTTAGCCTTGCCTTGTGCCTCTAAGCATATATCGTCCTCTTTGTCCCTAATAGACCTCACCCTGCCTCTAATCACCTGCTTGCTATTTACATGCCAGTAGAAGATTTTTGGGTTCCCTTCTATGTTAACTCCCATTCTATTCTCATATTCTCTCTTTGCCAGTCTTATTTCCTCTTCACTTCCCCTCTCAACTCATTGTATTTGGCCTGGTTCTTGCTTGAAGAATTCACCTGATATGCATCGTACATCCTCTTTTTTGTTTCATCATATTCTCTATCTTCCTCATCATCCAAGGAGCTCTGCCTTTGGTTCCCATATCTTTCGACCTTGTTGGAATATACCTAGCCTGTACCTGAAGCAGATCTTCCTTAAAGATATCCTGTTGTTCCGTTACAGTTTTCCCTGTCAAACTTTGGTTCCGTTTTACCCTGGTTAGATCCCCGCTCGTCCCACTGAAGTTAGCCCTCTTCTAATTTAGAAGTTCCTACTTTAGATTGCTCCTTGCTATTCTCCATTACTAATCTAAGCCTTATGATACAATGATCACTCTTACCCAAGTGCTCCCTCACAGACACTTGGTCCACTTGACCCATCTCATTCCCCAGCACCAGATCCAGCAATGCCTCCTTCTTAGTTGAACCGAGAACATACTGGTCAAGGAAGTTCTCCTGAATACATTTCAAAAATTCCTCCCACTCCTTTCCCTTTATTCTAAAACTATACCAATAGACATTTGTGTAATTAAAATCCTCCAATATCACCACTATATAGTTCTTGCATATATCTGTAATTTCCCTGCAGATTTACTCTTCTTTCTCGCAATTTGTTGGCCTATAAAAATACCCCCAGTAGCATGATCATACCCTTTTTTGCTTTTCAACTCTAACCAGAAGAATTCTGTCCTTGCCTCCTCAAGGGCATCCTCTTTCCAACATGACAATGTCTTCCCAAATCAGCACTGCCACTCCACCTCCATTTTCTTCCTGCCCTAAATTTTCTGAACACTGTATTCCTCAATATTACGAGCCCAGTCCTCACCATTTTTAAGCCAACATTTCATTATTGCCACTACATCCTATTCCCTCCATATTCACCAATCATATTCCCCATACATTTGCATTCATGCATTCTAAGCCTCCCCAACCAAACTAGTGAGCCTCCCCACAAGGACATTACCCCCAGTCTATTGAGGTGCAACCTATCCTTTTGAAATAGATGCCTCCTGCCCCAGAATAGGTCCCAATGCTCCAAGAATCTGAAGCCCTCCCTCATGCACCATGACTCAAGCCATGCATTGATCCTCCCTATCTACCCATTTCTACATTCGCTGGTGCATAATCCAGAGATTACTACCTTTGAGGTCCTACTTTTTAAACTTCCTCCCTAGTTCCTGAAAGTCTGACCACAGGACCTTAATACTTTCCCTCTCTATTTCATTGGTACCAACATGTACCACAACTTCTGGCTCAGTCCCCTTCCCCTGCAGAATATTCTGCACCCTCTCCTCTTGAAGTCTATCACTATCCTCCTCATAGTTCAGAATATTTCCAAGTTTTGTGTCATCCACAAATTTTGAAATTGTGTTCTGTACATTAATGTAAATCAAGAAAAGCAGTAGCCCTAGTACTGACCGCTGGGATCCACTACTATTTACTTTCCTCCAGAAGAACAACCATTCACCACTACTCTGTTTCCTGTCACTCAACCTACTGCGTATCCAAGGTGCCACTGTCCCAATTATTCCATGGGCTTTAATTTTGCTGTCAAGCCTGTTATGTGTTTTAATTTATCAAATGCCTTTTGAAAGCCCATGTACAGCACATCAACCACATTACCCTCATCAACCCTCTCTGTTACCTCATCCAAACAAATTAATCAAGATAGTTAAACATGATTTTCACTTAACCAATCCATGCTGACTTTCCTTAATTTATCCACATTTGTCCAAGTGACTATTAATTTTGTCCTAGTTTATCATTTTTGGCTGTGGTCACCCCGCAGCTTAAGAGGGTCCAGAAAGAGAGGGACTGGGTGACAGCCAGGCAGTCAAGGAGAACCAGTACAGGAGTCCCCTGAGTGTATCTCACTCTTCAACCAGTATTCAGTTCTGAATACTGGAGGCAATATGGTTCCTCTGGGGACTGCAGCCAAGCGCCCAGCACCATGGGCTGCTCAGCTGTACATGGGGAAAGGAGGAAGATTGGAGGTTAAACTGACTGGCCTGTAGTTGCAAGGTTTATCCTTGCACCTTTTTTTGAACAAAGGTGTAACATTTGAAATTCTCCAGTCCTCTGGCACCACTCCTGTATCTAAGGAGGAATGGAAGGTTATGGTCAGTGCCTCCGTAATTTCCACCCTTACTTCCCTCAGGATCCTCTGATCCCGTCCTGGCAACTTATCAACTTTAAGTATAGCCAGCCTTTTTAATACCTCCTCTTTATCAATTTTTAGCCCATCTACTCTCTCAACTACCTATCTTTCACTATGACTTTGGCAGCATCTTCTTGGTAAAGACAGATGCTAAGTATTCATTCAGTACCTCAGCCATGCCCTCTGCCTCCATGCAGATGCCTTTTTGGTCCCTAATCAGCCACACTCTTCCTTTTACCATTCTTTTACTTTTTTTATGCCTAAACAGGACTTTTGGATTCCCTTTTATGTTAACTGCCAATTTCTTCTGTTACAACCGGGTGAGGAAGGGGTGTCAGGCTCCCCTCTCGCCCCTTTCCTGGTTTGACTGCAACAGGGTTTGACTTTTAAAACTGTGTCTTTAGCTTCACTTCAGTGAGTCCTTGCTCACGATTCTCTAATTGTAATTGTAAAGGAACCAATCAGCTAGGCTTTCTTTGGTTTAAACAAGAAAGGTGTAAGTTTATTAACCTTATCACTCTAACTCTGTTAAATTATTAAAATACATGACACAACCACACTAGCATGCATATGAGATAAACACACACACACAAATAGATACAAAGGAGGAGAAAGGATTAAAGGGGGAGGGTTTGGAGTAGTAGATGGAATTCAGTTACTGTCTTTAGTTATACAGATAATGACTGTCAATGTCCTTTGATCATCACGATTGACAAAACCCATCTCGCTACTTGAATCAGTGAGCACTCCCTTTGTTTTTCTATGCAACTGTCTCTAAGAATGCAAATGTGCAGCCATGTTTTAGCTGTTCAGTTGTGTGGTCCTTTTAAACAAGTTATATTCAATGTTCAGTAAAAAGTTCAAGTAGTGTTTCATATGATGAAATTAATGTATTTCTATTTTGCACTTCCCATACTCTGCTTCTTTCTTTATTCACTTCCCCAATGAACTTCTTATGTTGTATCTGGTTCTCAGGTGTATTATCAACCTGACATCTGTCATATGCACCCTTTTTCTGCTTCATCTTATTCTCTATCACTTTCATCATCCAGGGAGCTGTGGTTTTGTTGGTCACACTTTTCACCCTCGTAGGAATGTAGCCGGACTATCTTCTCTTTAAAGGCAACCTATTGCTGTGTTACAGTTTTGGCTGCCAATCTTTGATTTCAAATTTCCTGGGACAAATCTGTTCTCATCCCACTGAAATTGTCCCTCCTCCCACTGAAATTGTCCCTCCTCCAATTAAATATTTTACTCTAGATTGCTCTTTGTCCTATTCCATAAATAACCTAAATCTTATGATACAATATTCGCTAATCGTTCCCCTACTGACACTTGGCGCATCATTCCCCAGAATCAGATCCCACAATGCATCCTTACTCGTTGGGCCAAAAAAACATAAATACGTCCGATAAAATTCTCCTGAACACACTTCAGAAACTCTTTCCTCTCTCTACCCTTTATACTATCCCAATCTATATTAGGATATTTAAAGTCTCTCTATAGTTTTTGTACCTCTCTGCAATTTTCTTGCAAATTTGTTTCTCTATATCTTTCCCACTATTTGGTGGCTTATAGCTTACACCCAGCAATGTAATGGCACCTCTGTTGCTTCTGAGTTCCAAATAGATTCTGCCCCTCTAAGACATCCTCTCTCTCCAGCACTGTAACAACCTTCTTAGTCAATACTGCCATCCCTCCTTTTTTCCCTTCCCAATCTTTCATGAACACCCTGTCTCCAGGCATATTTAGTACCGAGTCCTGCCCTTTTTTGAATCAGGTCTCCATTATTGGCATGACATCATATTCCCACGTGGCTATCTGTGTCTGCAGCTCACCAAACTTATCGACCACACTCCGTTCACATACTACAACAACAACTTATACTTCTATAGCATCACTAACATAATAAAACGTTCCACAGTATTTCACAGGAGCATTATAAAACATTCTAAAATATGACACCAAGCCACAGAAGGAGATATTAGGTCAGATGACCAAAAGCTTGGTCAAAGAAGTAGATTTTAAGGAGGGTCTTAAAAGGAGAAAAGCGAGGTGGAGAGGGAGGATATTCCAGAGCTTAGGACCCAGGCAATTGAAGGCACGCCCACCAATGGTCAGAATCACAGAATTGTAACAGCACAGGTGGGTCATTCGGCCGGTCATGTCGACGCTGGCTCTCCAAAAGAGCAATTTATTTAAGGCCACTCCCCTGCCTTCTCCTCCTAGCCCTGCACATTCTTCCTTTCCAGATAACAATCCAATTCCCTCTTGAAAGCCTCGATCAAATCTGCCTCCATCACACTCTCAGGCAGTGCATTCCGGATCCTAACCACTCGCTGCATAAAAAAGTTTTTCCTCATGTCTCCATTGCTTCTTTTGCCAATTACCATAAATCTGTGTCCTCTTATGGAATGAATAAAATCAGGGATGCTCAAGAGGCTAGAATTAGAGGAGCACAGATATCTTGGAGGGCTGTCAGGTTGGAAGAGATTACAGAGATAGGGGTGAGGCCATGGAGGGATTTGAAAACAAGGGTGAGAATATTAAAATCAAGACGTTGCTCGACCAGGAGCCAATGTAGGCCAGCGAACACAGGGATGATGGGGAATGGGACTTGGTGTGAGTTAAGACACAGGCGGCAGAGTTTTGGATGACCTAAAGTTTATGGAGAGTATAATGTGGGAGACCAGCCAGGAGTGCATTGGAATAGTCAAGACTATAGGTAACGAAGGCATGAATGAGGGTTTCAGTAGCAGATGAGCTGAGACAGGGTGAAATTGGGCAATGTTACAGAGGTGGAAATAGGTGGTGATGGCGAAAATATGTGCTTGGAAGCATATCTCGGGGTCAAATGTGACACCAACATTGCAAACAAACTGGGTTAATCTCAGACTGTCGTCTGGGAGAGGGATGGAGTCAGTAGCTAGGAAATGGAGTTTGAAGTGGGGACCAAAAACAATGGCTTCAGTCGTCCCAATATTTAATTGAAGCAAATTTCTGCTCATCCAGTACTGGGCGTCGGATAAGCAGTCTGAAAGTTGAGCAACAGCGGAGGAGTCAAGAGCAGTAGTGGTGAGGTAGAGCTGGGTGTCATCAGCGTACACGTGAAAACTAAAACTCTGCTTTCAGATGATGCCACTGAAGGGCAGCATGTAGATGAGAAATATGAGGGGGTCAAGGATAGATCCTTCGGGGACACCAGAGGTAATGATGTGGGAACAGGAAGAGAAGCCATTGCAAGTGAGTCTACGATTTGATAGATAAAAATGGAACCAGGTGAGAGCAGTCACTCCCAGCTGGACGACAATAGAGAGACATTGGAGGAAGATGGTGTGGTCAACCACGTCAAAGGCTGCAGCCAGGTTGAAAAGGACGAGGAGGGAAAGTTTACCTTTGTCACAGTCACATAGGATGTCATTTGTGACTTTGATAAGAGCTGTTTTGATAATGTGGCAGGGGTGGAAACCTGATTGGAGGGATTCAAAGATGGAGTCTGGGAAAGATGGGCAAGGATTTGGAAGGCGATAACATGTTCAGGGACTTTGAAGTGGAGGTTGGAGATGGGATGGTAGAATAAAGGACAGTGGGATCAAGGGTTGGCTTTTTGAGGAGAGGGGTGATGATGCCAGATTTAAAGGAGAGGAACAACACCTGAAGAGAGAGAACAGTTAACAATATTGGCTAATATGGGGACCAGGAGGGAGATTTGGGGGGGGGGGTCAACACTTAATTGGGAAGAGGATCAACAGACCAGGAGGTGGGTCTCACAGATAAAATGAGCTCAGAGAGGGCATGAGGGGAGATAGGAGAGAAACTCAAAAAAGATGTGAGTTCAGGGCTAGGGCAGTGGGGAGCATTAGAGGAAGTTCAGCCTGATGAGCTAGTGGAAGGGAGGTACATGGCAAAGGCAGCTGATCAGATAGTCTCCGGGTAAGTGACAAGGAAGTCCATGAGCTACTCGCACTTATTATTGGAGGTGAGGGTGGTGAGGACAGGGGGGAAGGAGTTTAAGAAGACAGTTGCAGTAGAGAAACTGGGGATTACCTTTCCATTCCAGGATGATCCTGATTGTAATTATATGATCAATTATCAAATTGACTTTACTTTTAATACTAATTAATTGATCTAGTCTCACATTAGTTTAGAGTTTAGTTTAGAGATACAGCACTGAAACAGGCCCTTCAGCCCACTGAGTCTGTGCCAACCATCAACCACCCATTTATACTAATCGTACACTAATTCCATATTCCTACCACATCCCCACCTGTCCCTATAATATTTTCCCTACCACCTACCTATACTACGGGCAATTTATAATGGCCAATTTACCTATCAACCTGTAAGTCTTTGGCATGTGGGAGGAATTGAACCCGGGTCGCTGGAGCTGTGAGGCTGCGGTGCTGACCACTGCGCCACCCCAGTTGATAAATTAAAAATAAATCAAAATTTTACCAGAACGTTCACCCACCTGAATCCTGTGACTACCTCGTGATATCTTGTTTTCTACCCGTTCAGTTCCAATCTGAATTACTTCAATTTCAACAAACACAATTGTATCAAAACCCCGCATCAATTCACTTTTACACTCTTACCAGCTCCAGATGTAAACTCAGAATGCATATTTCTTAACAGTGCCGCCACCGAGTTTCTCAACCGGAATTAGCAAAGCAGCTTTTGACTTCCAGGATTAACAGAAATCATAAATAAAATACCTTAGCCCCATTCTTCAGTAATATTTCAGCAATTTCTTTTCCAATCCCTTGAGCAGCCCCAGTCACCAAAGCAACTTTTCCCTTCAGTTCCATCGTCAGCAATTTCAGCAGTATAAGACACAAGAGGCCGGAACTACTTAAATATATCTATGCAGAGAAAAAGGCTACGCCCAGGGTCTCGTCAATGGGCAGCTCGTATTTTCGTATCTTTTGCATCGATCTCAAGTTGTGTTTTTTTTTCTCTGTGTGTTTCCTGTTCACAGGCAACATGTAGGTTGAATCGAAAAACATTCTCTGACTTTAAACAACTTCAACAGATCGCAGTTTGATAAAGGCAGGGATTGGGTCTTTAATATCATAGTTTACACTGCTGATTCCTGTTCAATGGGGTGAGTGGCCAGCGAGTGATAGGTTACAGCAAGATTTATTTCGTTAGCAGACAGGTCGGTAACTAATGGGTATTCTCTGTGACCTTGTCCTACTCTTTTGTTATCTCTTGCCTCACCCCTGCTTTACTTGCTTAAAATCTTTTACATTTCTAATTTTTTTTTTTACATTTTAAGGTAAGGGACAGGAGGTTTAGAGGGGAGTTGAAGAAAGATTTTTTCACCCAGAGGGTGGTTGGAATCTGGAACGCACTGCCTGAAGGGGTGGTAGAGGCAGGAACCCTCCCAACATTTAAGAAGTATTTAGATGAGCACTTGAAACGCCATAGCATACAAGGCTGTGGGCCAAGTGCGGGGAAGGGGGATTAGTTTTGGACAGGTGCGTTGGGCCGAAGGGCTTGTTTCTGTACTGTAAAACTCCATGACTCTAATATTTGTCAGTTCTGAAGAATGGTCACTGACCTGAAATGTTAACCCTGCCTCTCCCTCCACAGATGCTGCCAGACTTGCTGAGTATTTCCAGCATTTCTTGTTTTTATTACAGATTTAAGGTGATTAGTAGAAGGATTAGAGAGGACAGGAGGAAAAACTTTTTCACCTAGACGGTGGTGGGTGTCTGGAATTCACTGTCCAGATCGGTGGTGGAGGCAGAATAAAGGCCTGCAATGATCAGGGTAAAAAAACCCCAACCCAAACCCGACAGAACCACATCGGACCCGAGCCCGACCCAGACCGAGTCCCTCCAATTTTTCCCCGAGCCCGACCCAACCCGACTCAACCACCGGAATGTTCACTTTACCTGCCTTGCGACTCCCAGTCTGCAGGAAGCTGCAGCATGGGTGTGATGACGTCATAGAGACGCTCACTCGCTCACTGCGCAGGCTCAGAGTTTCCTTCCTTGAAGTCCCGGACTCCCAGCTCAGGTAGGCCTTTCAACTTTTAACACTTAGCAGCAGAGCAAAATGCAATACTTACTTTGTGTGTCCAACCTGGACCCGGCCCGGCCCGGCCCGACCCGACCCGACCCGAGCCGAGCCCGAAAGCTGGACCCAGAAGAGCGACCCGACCCGAGCCGAGCCGAGCCGAACCGGACACATGTCGTCCGGTCCCGTCGGGTTCGGGTCGGGTCGGGTAGCAGCCCTTTAAGGCAAAAACCCTCAACTCATTTAAAAGGTACCTGGACATGCACCTGAAGTGCTGTAACCTGCGAGGCTATGGACCAGGTGCTGGAAATTGGGATTAGATTGGGCGGCTAGTTTTTTCAACTGACGCAGACAATGGGCTGAATGACCTCCTTCCATGGTTCTATGGAACCCGCTGCCTGAAAGGGCGGTAGAGGCAAAAATCCTCATCACATTTGAAAAACACTTGGATTTGCACTTCGGTTACTGTAACCTACAGGGCTTCGGACCAAGAGCTGGAAAGAGGATTAGACTAGATAACTCTTTATCAGCTGGCACAGAAACAATAGGCCGAATGGCCTCATTCTGTGCTGTATATGTTTCTATGTAAGATCCCTGTATCCATCCAGATAATATGCACACACATTGATCGCAGTTTCTATACTTTCCCCCAAGGATCAGAGAATGATAAACCACAGAAGCAGACCATTCTGCTTTCCTTCTGCTATTAAACCCTTTTCAGTGTCAATATTGATGCAAAATCTGTCAGGAGAACCAGAGGAACTGGTTGAACTGGGTTAAAGGGAGACCACACCTCACACAAGATTATTTTCCAGCAACCGCACCTTTTAATTCTCATTCGGGATATTACAAAGTGACTGGGAGCATTAGAGTGGTAGAGGTGACGTGTTCAAGTTCCAATCCAGAGACTTGAGCCTATAATCCAGGCTGAAACTCCCAGTGCAATAATGAGAGAGTGCTACACTTTCAGAAGGTCAGTACTGAGAGAGTGCTGCACTGTCTGAGGGTCAGTACTGATAGAGCGCTGCACTGTCAGAGTGGCTGTACTAAGGGAGTGCTGCATTGTCAGAGTGGCAGTAGTGAGGGAGTGCTGCATTGTCAGAGGGGCAGTACTGAGGGAGCGCTGCACTGTCAGAGGGTCAGTACTGATAGAGCGCTGCACTGTCAGAGTGGCTGTACTAAGGGAGTGCTGCATTGTCAGAGTGGCAGTAGTGAGGCAGTGCTGCATTGTCAGAGGGGCAGTACTGAGGGAGCGCTGCACTGTCTGAGGGTCAGTACTGATAGAGCGCTGCACTGTCAGAGTGGCTGTACTAAGGGAGTGCTGCATTGTCAGAGTGGCAGTAGTGAGGGAGTGCTGCATTGTCAGAGTGGCAGTAGTGAGGGAGTGCTGCATTGTCAGAGGGGCAGTACTGAAGTAGTGCTGCACTGTCAGAGTGGCAATAGTGAGGGAATGCTGCACTGTTGGAGGGGCAGTACTGAGGGAGCACTACACTGTTGGAGGGGCAGTTCTGAGGGAGTGTTGCACCTTCAGAAGGGCAGTACTGAAGGAGGGCTGCACTGCTGGAGGGGCAGTACTGAGGGAGTATTGCACCTTCAGGGGGTCACGACTGAGGGAGGGCTGCACTGCTGGAGGGGCAGTACTGAGGGAGCGCCGCACTGTCAGAGGGTCAGTACTGAGGAGGGCTGCACTGCTGGAGGGGCAGTATTGAGGGAGTGCTACCCTGCTGGAGGAGCAGTACTGAGGGAGTGCTGCACTGCTAGAGGGGCAGTACTGAGGGAGTGCTGCACTGCTAGAGGGGCAGTACTGAGGGAGTGCTGCACTGCTGGAGGGGCAGTACTGAGGGAGTGCTGCACTGCTAGAGGGGCAGTACTGAGTGAGTGCTGCACTGCTAGAGGGGCAGTACTGAGGGAGTGCTGCACTGCTAGAGGGGCAGTACTGAGGGAGTGCTGCACTGCTGAAGGGGCAGTACTGAGGGAGTGCTGCACTGCTAGAGGGGCAGTACTGAGGGAGTGCTGCACTGCTAGAGGGGCAGTACTGAGGAAGTGCTGCACTGCTAGAGGGGCAGTACTGAGGTAGGGCTGCACCTTCAGAAGGTCAGTACTAAGGAGGGCTGCACTGCTGGAGGGGCAGTACTGAGGGAGTGCTGCACTGATGGAGGGGCAGTACTGAGGTAGGGTTGCACCTTCAGAAGGTCAGTACTAAGGAGGGCTGCACTGCTGGAGGGGCAGTACTGAGAGACTTCAGAACCATCGGAGGGCAGTACTCAATAACTGCACTGTAAGAGGGACAGTAATGAGGGATCACTGGACAGAGGGGCTGTGCTGTCAGAGGGGCAGTATTGAGAGTCTTGCACTGTAGGCGGGGCATATTGTGAGAGTGCTGCACTGTCAGAATGGCAGAACTGAGGGAGTGGTTGGTTGTTTGCAGGATTGCTTTGTGTCAGTGGCAGCAAGGGGTGGGAACGATGTCCATTGCATTGTTTCTGACATTGGTCCTCTGGTGCAACCTAATTGAAACTAGCTTTAATAAGGGCATCCCTGACAGTAATGTCAGCAGTTGGTGCTGCATTGCCCTGATCATTTCCGTCTTCCTTGTCTTCCTCTTCCTCCTTAGAAGTGTCTCCATATGATCTGCACTGCATGCCTTGCTCCTCATGCAGTCCAGACCTTGGTGTTGTGCTACGCTGTGCAGTGTGCAGCACACCACGACCATTCCGGATACCCTGGCTGGTGAGTACTGAAGGGCGTCTCCAGATCTGTCTTGGCACCTGAAGTGCATCTTCAGCATGCCAATGGCTTGTTCATTCACACATCTAGTTGTTAAATGGCATCCCAGCTGTGAATGGCTGTGAAACTGATAGCGATCTTTTTAACAAGGCTACTCTGTAAGAAGAAGACAACAGTGGGAAATTTACCATCTCCAGTCACGGTGAAGATGAGAAAACGGCTCCGGGAACAATTTACACATGCGGGCCAGATGGAAACCTTTGGCGGGCCGGATCCTGGCCCGTGGGCCGTGTGTTGGGCAACCCTGCTCTATCTATTTTAGTTTCAGAATAAAATCCACCAACGAGGTTTCTTTAATAAACAACAAAAATATTAATTTATTTTAAAACAAAACTTAGTCAATAAAGTTTGAAATACAACAGCAAATATATATATTCCCTTCTAAATACCCAACACACACACTCACCGGTTGAAGGAAAACTAAAGATGCTTTGGCCAAAGTACTTGTTAATTCTTAAAGTAAAAGGATAAGATATGTTTTGTTCCAGATGGCATACAGTCTTGCATCTGAGTACATGTTGACGGGTCACTGGGACCTTTTCAGAAGCAGATCGTTCAGGAGATGTCGAGAGGAAGTCTTCCAAAAGGTTCTCAGGAGAAATGTGACATCAAGCATTACAGTTATCGCACACTGGATTTTTATTGCAGGGTTTCTCAGAGAGGTGGAGGAAGATGAGCTGAGTGTTTCAGCAGGCTACAAACCCAACAGACATAAAACAATATTCAAAAATGAAATCCACTCTTGAGCACCATAAATCTTGATATATCACTTCTCTTGTAAACAAATCCCATAGTCAGAAGGCACCTTTTTTTATTTGTTTGTGGGATGTGGGTGTTGCTGGGCTAGGCCAGCAATTATTGCCCATCCCTTATTGCCCTTTAACTGAGTGGCTTGCTAGGCCATTTCAAAAGACATTTTTTAAGAGTCAACCACATTGCTGTGGGTCTGGAGTCACATGTCAGCCAGACCGGGTATGGACAGCAGATTTCCTTTTCTAAAGGATATGAGTGAACCAGTTGCGTTTTCACAACAATTGACAATGACCATTAGACTAGCTTTTAATTCCAGATTTATTAATTGAAGTCAAATTTCACCATCTGCTGTGGTGGGACTCAAACTCATGTCCCCAGAGCATGAGCCTGGGCTCTGATTACTAGTTTAGGAACATTACTATTACGCCACTGCCTCCCCTAGTTGTTTATTAGCTCTAGACGTGAGACATCTAGTAAATATTGTTTTTAAACAGAGTCCTTCCAGTGACCCTTTAATAAAAGTCCAGCATCTATGGAATCACTTCAGTCCTCCAACAAATTCTAAAACACCAGTCCTCAAAAAATATTTATAAAATAGAATCGCTTTCTTAACACTACACTTCAAAAGTACTTCATTGACTGCAAAGTGCTTTGGGACATCTGGTGGTCATAAAAGGTGCAATGTAAATGCAAGTCTTTCTTTTAAATTCAGCTTCTGCCTGGACACTATTGGGGATAGTGCCTCCTGCAAGCTATTCTGTTCTGCTGCGCTCCTCTCTGTTGTCCAATTGCAGGTCACTGAACAACAGGTGTTAGTCATACTGGACCTCATTCAAAGCCCAATCTAAGGCAACCAAGGTGATTGAGAAAATCTCCAAAGTGTTGAAAGTAAAAGCCTTAGCAAAAGCAGCTGTAAATGCTGAGTATTTATTGCAATATCACCAAGAGTTTTAATCAGCCCTTCCATTGTAACCGCGTTATCACTTGCTTTCATTGGCGAGTTTCAGAATGCCTGGGAAACACACGGATGCATTATTAAACTTAAAACTGTGCTGAAATGTCTTTCTACCCTTGAGGGGCAGGGGTAAATTTATAAGTCTAGAGAGAAAAAGTCAAATCTGTAGAGCAGAGTAGCGTTTAGGGCAAAATCATGCAGATTGCCTTAAGAAGGAACAGAGATTAGCCATGGTAATAGGGCATTAGTGACTAAGACCACACGTGAGAATAATAGTAAAAAGTTACAATGAGAAGTGCTATATCTGAATGGACAAATAGAGGTATATGGGTTTGATCTAGTCTGAAGTGTGGTTGCAGGGTAATCAAGATTGGGAACTAAATATTGCAGGGTATGTGACTTTTAGGAAAGGCAGACAGAATGGGAAAGAAGGTGTGGTAGCCCTGATAATAAAGGATGAGGTAAAGGCAGCAGGGAGAAAGGATCTTAGCCCAGAAAATCAGGATGTAGGATCAGTATGGGTGGAGCTAAGAAATAACAAAGGACAACAAACACTGGTGGAAGTAGTTTATAGGCCCCCTAACAGTAATTATAGTGTTGGATAAAGGCTAATGCAATAATTGTGGGGGACTTTACTTTTTCATATAGACTGGGAAAACCAAATTGGCAAAAGTATCTTGGAGGACACGTTCATGGAATACATACATGACAGTTTTCTAGAACAATATGTCGAGGAACACCTAGGGAACAGGCTTATTTAGACCTAGTGTTGTGTAATGAGACAGGGTCAGTAAATTATCTTATAGTAAAGGATCCTCTGTGGAAGAGTGATCATAATATGATAGAATTTCATATTAAGCTTGAGAGTGATGTGGTTAAGTCCAAAACTAGGGTCATGAATTTAAACAAAGTCAATTATGGAGTATGAGGGGCAAAATGTCTGAGGTAGATGAGAAATTAGATTTAAAATATGATGGTAGATAACAATTGCAAATATTTAAAGAATTAATTCATAATTCTCAATAAATATACATTCCCAAAAGGAATAAAAACTCCACTGGAAAGGCGGTACATTCATGGCTATATGAAGAAGTTAAGGCTTGTATTAGATTAAAAGAGGCTTACAGTGTTGCCAAAAAGTCGAATAAGTCTGCGAATTGGGTGGTTTTAAAAATCAGCAAAGGGTGATCAAGAATTTGATAGAGAGAGAAAATAGAATATGTAAATTATCAAAAAATATAAAACAAATTTTAAGAACATTTTATGGTCACATGGGATGATATGGGTGGTCCCCCGCTATTCAACTCCCCACCTGACCCACAGCAAGTGTATTTGGATTAGAGATTATCCCCTTAATGTTTTATTTTTCAAATAACTGGACAGTGACAGATTTTCTTGTGGGTTTTAAAAACAGAAACTCAATTGTTTATTGATCAATACACCTTATCCCTAAATTGTCACAACTGCATCCACTCACACAAGAAGAAACAGATGGAGAAGGGAAAGAGGAATTTTTTTTAGTGGGGGAGAAAGGTTATGATAAATCTGTTGAATTCTCTTGAGACTCAATTTCTAGATGGTTGCAGGCCTGAAATTATTCTAGATTTCTCTCTTGATTAAAGGTTCTGTTGAAGATGATGGGTTACTTCCAGCTCTCTCTGCTGTATAACGTAGATGTCAGATTCTTCGGCAGGGCATGTGCTTTCTGACTTGCTGGAATGCCAGCTGTTACAAGTCACTTCACCTGTTGAGTCAGTCTCTCTCTCTCTCTCTGGCTGTCTTTGGTTTAAGGTAAAACTGTGTCACCTCTCACCTCCTGTTAGGAGACAGTCTAGATCTAGGATAAAAGGTTGGTCATTTCTGAGAAATTTCTTCATTCAGGGGGTTGTGAATCTTTGGAATTCTCAAACCCAGAGGGCTGTGGATGGATGTTCAGTCACTGAGTATATTCAAGCCTGCGATGGATAGATTTTTGGGCACGAAGGGGTAGGATGGGAAAGTGGAGTTAATATAGAAGTTCAGCCATGATCCTACTGGGTGGTGGAGCAGGCTCAAGGGGTCGTATGGTCTACTCTTGCTCCTATTTCTTAACGATTAGCATAGATTAATAGTCAACATGCCTCACTCAGGGAAGTCATGCGCAAGCAGCCTAATACACTGGAGTGAAGTGTGGAAGTCTCGGAGTTGCAGCTGGCTTCCTGATACACCTGCATTTAACCCTCCACCCTCACTCAAACACAATAGTTCCTCCAGCTTAGAATTCCCCACTTGGTTTCAGGGTGAGGACCTTTTGTCAGAACTGGAAAAAGCTAGAGATGTAACAGGTTTTAATCAAGTACAGAAGCAGGGAAATGGGGTGGGGGGCAAGAAAAAAGGGAAGGTCTGTGATAGGGTGAAAGGCAGGAGAGATTAAATGACAAAAGGGTTGAGAGTACATGTCAAGAGGGGATGGTAAAGGGAAAAGTAAAGAAATAAAAGATGGGTCTAGAGGAAGTGTAAGTATGAAGAGCAGAATCATTACCAGCAGCTACTAATTATAATATATTTAAATGGGGCTAGTGGCACTCAGACCTGAATTTCCACTTTATATTTGGAGTGGCTGGTCAGGAGGGAGTGAGGAGTGTCTGACAACGAGGGTGGTATGAGGCACATCTGAGACTGGAGGGAATGAGGAGCATCTGGGTTTGGAGAAGAGTGAGGGGTGTCTGAGACCCGGGGGAATGAAGAGCAGCTAAGACTCGGTGGGGGGGCAAAATCAGGAAAACCATTCCAGTGAGTACTGGAGGGCTATGGTTGAGACAGCGGAACTATCCCAATTGTTTGCTTGATGATGTTCGATGTGGCAGCAAGAGTGCTGACCACTTGTGGTTGGGTTGCAGAGGGGAGTCATTAGCCAGATGGAGTGAATAGCCCTGGTCACTGAGCAGTTACCCTCTGGTGACTGAATGATCATGCTGGATGACCGCATCATCACTGCTGCCAGGGTAGTGGGCATTCACCAGCATGATGCACTGTAAAGCCTGGCTACCCGACCCCAACCCGACTACATGTGTCGGGTTCGGGTTGGGTGGGGTCTATATTCCGAGTCCAGCATTCGGGCTTGGGTCGGGTTGGGCTGGACAGTGCTGCTTCCAGGAAGTCACAGGATCAGGCTTCCCACAACTCCATCTGCAGGAATAGCCTGCTGCCGGAACAGATGAAGGATATTCGTGTTGGGTCGGGTCGGGTCGGGTCAGGCGTGAAAAAAAATTAAAGGACTCAAGCCCAGGTTGGCTGTGGTATACCTGAGCAGGCTTTTAATGCACTAGGTGTGGTCGCACATCAACTGCACATTGAGTCAGTGGTGGTAACCTTTGCAGTTTCAGTGCCTCTTAGCATTGAGATGCAGCTACATGTGTGCAGTCTATGCCACCCTGCACAATGGGGACACCCGTTATCCTGTTTGGAGAAGACAATGATGTCCCCTTTCCTGTTGTATAGAGCCTCTGTGACCTCCCAGATACAGCAACAAGATGATAGCTATCTCACTTGTTCCAGCTTGTGAAAAAATTCAAGGTCACAGTCACCTTCACAGCCAGTGGCAGCCCTGCCCTTACCCTGCTCTGTGGCTGCAGCTCTAGTTCCAAGAGGTTACAGAGTTCTGTGGACACTGAACATATTGCTCCTGGTTTAGGTGGGGATAGGAGAAGTGCCCACTGAAGACCCTAGGTGGGCAAGACCTCTTGCTGTGAGCCCTTCTCCCACTCCTCCTCCTCCCTCCTTCAAACACTCAGTACTTAGACAATAAGAGCCAGTAGAAAGTAATAAGCAACTAATCTGCAAGTTGTTGATGACCCCTTTAAAAAGAGGTGTCTGGGGTTCTTCCTGCTGCTGAATGCATGTTCAGTTGTGCATGTTTAAAAGAGGGCGTTAACTACAGTGACGCAGACGAAAATGGCAGGTTAGGCATCTAATCAATGATAGAGAATGACTGACATCATGAGCTACCTACTCTGCATATGTTGGACTGGATTTAATGAGCCGCCCCAGAGATGGTCTAGGAGGTGGGGGTGGCCTACAGAATTGCGATGGGAAGTGAGGTGGGGTGGGGGGGGGGGGGCGGGGGTGAGGAAGGCCCATCGCCTTTCTGTCGCACTGCAATATAGTTGGGGGTGGTGTAGCCGGAAGGCTAACAGCTAAAACTGTGCAAGGCATGAAGGGAAAAGTTGCCAGCTTTACACAAGGACAAGGAGCTGTGAATCAACTGAAGTAATAGTTTTCCAGCCTGCTAGGCTGTATGTGATAAGGCATTTTTGATGAGACTGTGAGATGCTGTGGTGGCAAGGTTACAGATAAGAAAGGCGGCCAGATGTATTTTGTTTTGGAACTAAGCAGACAGATGACTCCAGGCCCTGAGTCTACATGACGAAGAACATTCTCGATGCTGGGAGAAACTGGATAAAAAAGACGACGACCTGCAGGACCATCGCAAAGGGGAACCAGTTCGGGATTCAGTGAAGAGAACCCATCAGAGGGAAACAGATCACCTCGCCTCTCAACAGGTAGTATTTAAGTCCAAGCCGTGAGTCTTGTGATTTATTGTAACAAGTAACAAGCAGTTTGAGAAGTGAAGTAATGAGTAGCTAAGTGATTTAAGAATCAATAAAAGTGTTTATACAAAGTTTCTCTTCCAGGTGTATTATGTCCGCCACGTCAGTTGACACCCTAGTTTGAGGGTCAACAGTGGGATAGGCCAATGAAGGTCTTCCTGCCCAGAGGCCAACTGAAGCCCTTAAGAGGCCTATTACAGCCATGTGGTACATGTGGGATGTCCCAGATAGCAACTTAAACTAATTATATCCAACTCCAAATCTTCTCCGCTTCTTCCTGGAACAGAGGCCCAACCAGTCCCCATCCACCACCACCCTCCTCCGCCTGGCTGAACTTGTTCTCACATTGAACAACTTCTCCTTCAACTCCATGCACTTCCTTCAAGTAAAAGGTGTCGCTATGGGTACCCGCATGGGTCCTAGTTATGCCTGTCTTTTTGTGGGATATGTCGAGCATTCTTTGTTCCAGTCCTTCTCAGGCCCCCTCCCCCAACTCTTTTTCCGGTACATTGATGACTGTATCGGTGCCGTTTCCTGCTCCCGCCCCGAACTAGAAAACTTTATCAACTTTGCTTCCAATTTCCACCCTTCTCTCACCTTTACATGGTCTATCTCTGACACTTCCCTTCCCTTCCTCGACTTCTCTGTCTCCATCTCTGGGGATAGGTTGTCTACCAATATCCATTATAAGCCCACTGACTCCCACAGCTACCTCGACTACACTTCTTCACACCCTACCTCCTGTAAGGATTCCATTCCATTCTCCCAGTTTCTCCGTCTCCGACGCATCTGCTCTGATGATGCTACCTTCCATGACGGTGCTTCTGATATGACCTCCTTTTTCCTCAACCGAGGATTTCCCCCCACTGTGGTTGACAGGGCCCTCAACCGTGTCCGACCCATTCCCCACACCTCGACCCTCACCCCCTCCCCTCCCAGAACCGTGACAGGGTTCCCCTTGTCCTCACTTTTCATCCCACCAGCCTCCATATCCAAAGGATCATCCTCCGCCATTTTCGCCACCTCCGGCGTGATGCCACTACCAGTCGCATCTTCCCCTCCCTTCCCGTCAGCATTCCGAAGGGATCGTTCCCTCCGCGACGCCCTGGTCCACTCCTCCATTACCCCCACCACCTCGTCCCCGTCCCAGGGCACCTTCCCCTGCAATCGCAGGAGGTGTAATACCTGCCCATTTACCTCCTCTCTCCTCACTATCCCAGGCCCCAAACACTCCTTTCAGGTGAAGCAGCGATTTACTTGTACTTCTTTCAATGTAGTATACTGTATTCGCTGCTCACAGTGTGGTCTCCTCTACATTGGGGAGACCAAGCATAGACTGGGTGACCGCTTTGCGGAAAATCTCCGCTCAGTCCGCAAGCAGGACCCTGAGCTTCCGGTTGCTTGCCATTTCAACACTCCCCCCTGCTCTCATCTCTGTCCTGGGATTGCTGCAGTGTTCCAGTGAACATCAACGCAAGCTCGAGGAACAGCATCTCATCTACTGATTAGGCACACTACAGCCTGCCGGACTGAACATTGAGTTCAATAATTTCAGAGCATGACAGCCCCCCATTTTACTTTCATTTTTAGTTATTTTTTCTTCCTTTTTTTTTTACATTCCTTTTTACATTTTTTTTTGCATTTATTTCATTTCATCTTAGCTTGTTCAGTTTGCTTACCCACTGTTTTTTTCAGGTTGTTTTTCTTCAGGTTTGCACTTGCTGCTGTTCAATATTCAGTGTATTCACACCTAATCTGTACTAATGCTTTGTCTTTCAACACACTATTAACATATTGTTTGCCTTTGCTCCATGACCTTTTGGTCAGCTATGTGGCCTGGTCCAATCTGCACCTTCTCCTTTGTTATCTCTTGCCCCACCCCCACCTCACTTGCTTATAATCTGTGACTTTTCTAATATTTGTCAGTTCCGAAGAAGGGTCACTGACCCGAAACGTTAACTCTGCTTCTCTTTCCACAGATGCTGCCAGACCTGCTGAGTGATTCCAGCATTTCTTGTTTCTATTTCAGATTTCCAGCATCCGCAGTATTTTGCTTTTATCCAAATCTTCTTTGTGATTCCTGATTCCCACATGAATAATTCGTATCGCTAACAATGACAGAACAAACTCTCCTAAACTTTCTGGTGCCAACTAACCAACTAAACGAGGCCACCTGAGGTGTTATGGCTCTTTAACCTCTCTAAATCTGTCTCACTCATGGAGAGATTTTTGAACTTTAAATCTCTTTGTTCTGGGAAACCATATGAAAAATGTAAACCCTTGACTCAGGTAGCTGCAGACATACAGTTTCCATCAACAAGTTAAGAGGGATTCCCATTGTGTAGGGTCTTTACACAACCCAATATGACCTTACTAAATAAGCATGAGCTACCCTTTGATTTGTAACCACCCAAGCTTCTCAAACCATGTGTTTTCATTTGTCCTGCATTGAAAATAATCAATTCCCAAATTAAAAGTTACCCATAGAAAATTAATACAAACCATGAACCAGGAGATTGGAACACCTACTAGAAGTAGCGTAGATGCCATTTTTTCGACTAAACTGGCACCCTTGTGCAAAAACTACCAGCAATACGGAGTCAAATTTTTGCGGTCAATAATTGAAGCCTGACCCTTTATCAGAACTGAAAAATGAACAAGCATTTATGAAGAATCACAACAGAGGGGAACAGCAAAAAATAAACTTGAGAAATGAAGTGTAAAAAGATGATACATCAAACAATAGGAGGCAGCATAGAGACAAAAGATGTTGAAATGTTTGAATGCAGCAGGAAGGAAGTCAGGGACGTGATGGACAGGACACTGCTAAAGTCTGAAATTGTAACAAACTGACTGCCAATGATAAGATCAGTGACAATGAGAGCAAAGATTCCTCCACTGGTGACAGCAGGAGCTCGCCCCATGCATCAACTCTCTAGGCAGCACGGCTGCTGAGATGTGCAGTGGGCCAAATGGCTACCCTCTGTGCCTTAATTTCTCATTTTCCACCCAGTAAATAAAGAATCCTCTTCCTCGAGCATTTTCCTTTTTTAGTAGCTTTCGACTGGCTCTTATTGTGTAAGTACTGAGTGTTTGAAGGAGTTCATAACAGTTGGTAAAATCTGCAAGGAGTGGTGGAATTCGAAGGCATTGACTGCTGTTGCAAGGGCTCTGAGGACACCACTTGTTCAGAGTCACGGGTGCTAATGTAGCTGTTGTTGGCTGCAGCATCGGAGGGAGATGGGGCAGAGATAGCAAAGAAGACAAGTTGCTTGTAGAGGGAAGAGGAGTGGGAGAAGGGCTCGCAGCAAGAGGTCTTCAGCAGGCACTTCTCCTAACCCCACCTAAATCAGGAGCAATATGTTCAGTGGCCACAATTCACTAAGGAGGTGGTCACAGTACTCTGTCACCACTTGTTTAGTGCTCCCAGTGTCGGAGCTCTTGGTGTCAGTCTGCTCGGTGTCAGGGATCCCGATGTTGGTGCTCTGGATCTCTGGATGTTGGCGCTTTGAGTGTTGGGGTGGAGGCTGCAGATATTCTGGATCACAGCTGGTTCTTGGGGTATATCTGGTAGTCAATTCCTTTTTGTTTTGTTATTCTCATAACCTCGCCGTTCTTAGACTCATCAGTAACAAGTTGCCAGAATCCCTCAGCAACCAATGATGAGCTGCAAAATAAAAAACCGGAAGAAGTTTATTTCCTCTAAGAGAAACAAGACTATTTTTGCATTTCATTAAATCATAGGTTGGATTAAGTTCTAGAATTGTAGAATCTTATAGCCCATATGCCTGTGTTGGCTCTTTGACAGAGATATCCAATTACCTCCACTAAGCTGAACATCTCTCTCTTCCTTTAAAATGTTCTTCAGAACCTCTCTCTTTGACCAAGCTTTTGGTCATCTGCCCTCATACCTTCTTTTGTGACTTGGTGTCAAACTTTGTTTGGTAGTGCTTCTGTGAAGCATCTTGGGATGTTTTAATAGGTTAAAGGGGCTATATAAATGCAAATTGTCGCTGTTTCTTCATAGCTCTGCAAAGTTTTGCCCTTCAAATATTTATCCAATTCCCTTTCGAAAGTTACCATTGATTCTGCTTCCATCACCCTTTCAAGCAGTGTTTTTCAGATCACAACAATTCGCTACATAAAAAAACAAATTCTCCTCCTCTCCCATTATGGTCATTGATAATGTTCATCATACAAGACAAGAAAGAACTTATTTTCTAACCAGAGGAAAAATTTGGGTCAATTCGAAAACTTCTAAGTCATGATCCTGGTTCAGGGACAGCGTTCCTGCCAAAGTCCGAACACCTGGGATCAATCCCCCACTTCAGACTGTCCTGGGAATGAGATATAGGGAAAGGAGACTCAGGGAGACCAGAGAGGAGAGGGGAGACCAGGGTCTCTGGAGACTGGAGGAGGGAGGACCAGAAATGGAAAGAAGCAGAGCAGGAGGACCAGGAGCAGAAGTGCCCAAGGACGACCTGGAGAGGATGGACCAGAAACAGGAGGTCCGGGAGCCAAAGGAGCCATAATGGGTGGAGCTAGAGTAGAAGGCCCGGAAGCAGGAGCACCAGGAACAGGAGGACCTCGATAAGGAGGACTGGCAACAGAAGGAACAGGAGCAGATTAAACATACAAGAAATAATCAGGATAATTACAAATTAATTGTTATCAAGCCATTAAATAATTAATATTTCACCTCAAGTATATTAACCCTAAAAATAAATTACTGCTAATAATAAATAAATTAACAGAAATAGCAACAAAGGCACTGAGTTTGGTCTGCAGTATGCAAGAGCTTGGGCACAGCTAAAATGTCCCAGATTGCCACATCTGCAGGAAATATCTCTGCTTTGAGTCACTCTGTCTCAGAGTCCTGGAGCTGGAGTGTGAGTTAGAGACAGTCTGACACATCAGGAAGGGGAGGAATTTCAAAACAGTATTCTACAGAGGAAAGCACAGGTGCAGGGAGGAGAGAGTGTGACTGTCAGTCAGCAGGGTAGGGGAAAACAAGAGGAGGTACAGCAGGAGGTCCAACACATACAATGTAATTGCTACCTGTGAGGATAAGGAGGAAAGCTCTGGGGAGGACAGCCAGAATGCTGACTGAAGCACCGTGGAGCAGGAGGTTGTCGAAAAGGAAGGAGGAGCAGAATAGAAAGATTGGAGTCATAGGCTATTCAATAATTAGGGGAGTAAACAGGGCCCACTGCAGCTATAATCAAGAGTCTCGAATGGTGCGTTACCTACCTTGTGCCAGAGGACAGGATATCACAGACCAACTGGAGAGGATCTTGGAAAGAGAGGGGAAGATCCAGTTGTCATGGTCCATGATTGGACCAATATATAGGCAAGAATAGGGAGGAGGTCCTGCTAAGGGAGTATCTGGAGTTAGAAATTTTAAAAGGCAGGACCTCACAGGAGGTAGTCGCCCTGTACATTGTCCCATCCAATACTCCCAGGACAGGTATATCATGAGTTTGATAAAGAGTAAAGCGCCCTCTACACCATAGTTGTCCAACTTGTGTGTGTGGGGGGCACATTAGAATTTTGTCTTACATAGGTGGCCGGAGACAATTTCAGAAAGATAAAGGCATTAAAGGTTTAACTTACTATGAATCAAAACAACATGTATTTTTGTGAAGAAGCTTTAAATGAGAAGATTAATTTATTGACTTACTTTCTCATCACTGTTAGAGACTGATTTAGTGAGCTACCTGGCATTTTTTTTTGCTTGCACTGTCTGTCTTTCTCTTTCTCTCTGTTGTTCCACCCTCTGTCGTTCTTGCTCTGTGTCCCCCCACCTCTTTCTCTGTTCCCCCCCCCTCACCTCATCCCCACCCCCTCCCAGTTGCAGGGAGCAGGGGCACTCAGCACTGCACATTTGGGGTTGGTCAGTTTTTAAAAAATACATCATACTGTCAGTTTCACAGCTGACAGGTGCTGACATAGAGAATAGTGGTTTCTGAACTTCGGACAGATTCAGGGTTTTCCGGCAGCCTTTCATTAAAAAAAAGTCGCAATCTGCCAGAAAGCCCCGAATATGTCCAAAGTTCAGAAACCGCTGTTCCCAATGTCAGCACCTGTCAGCTGCCAAACTGACAGCGTGATGTGTTTTTACAAAGCCGTTCTGGAAGACAACGACGACAGTGGAAAATTTCTCATCTCTGAAATACAGCCACGGGCTGAACGGAAACCTTTGGGAAGCCGGAACCTGGCCTGCGGATCGTATGTTGGACAATCCTGCTCCACACTATCCCATCTATCACTCCCAGAGCAGGTACAGCATAGGGTTGGACACAGAGTAAAGCTCCCTCTACACTGTCCCATCAAACACTCCCACGCCAGGTATATGATGAAACCAATGTCCAATTAATGTCACTGGTCAGCAGGAATTGGAAGATTCTTATTCCAACTATCATTCTCACTCTAGAATTCCAACTGCTTCCACAGTTTTCATTGCAATTTGCTCCAATACAGTAATGTTCTCCGTTGTTTCTCGTGATGTAATAGCTTTCAGGAGCGGCGTGTCAGTGAAGGATGGACACAGGACGTTGATCTGAACTCCAAGATTCTGTGCTGTGGAGGCTTCCTAAACACAAGAAACAAAACGAGAGAGACAGAGAGATGGGAGACTGGAGAAAATGAAGCACTGAAGAACAAGCAGCAGTCACATTACATAACCCGCTCCAGTATTTTTTTTATTTTATTTATTCCTGTATGGGATGCGGGTGTTTCTGGCAAGGCCAGCATTTATTGCCTGTTCCTATACTAGTGAAAAAGAGCCAGTACATTGCTGTGGGTCTGGAGTCATATATGGGCTAGACCAGGTAAAGATGGCAAATTTCTTTCTTTAAAAGGACACTAGTGAATCAGTTGGGTTTTTAATGACAACCCAATAGTTTTATGGAACAATTACTGATACTAGCTTTTTAATTCCAGATTTATTTAATTAACTGAATTTAAATTCCCCAGCTGCCACGGTGAGAGTTGAGCATGTCTCCGGATCATTAATCCAGGCCTCTGCATTACTGGTCCAGGAATATAACCACTATGCTACCATTCCCCCAGTATCGCACAACACTTCCATCATGAAACTTTTCATCCACCCCAGTATCACATGGAACTTCCACTGTGGATCTCTTCACCAACCACAATTCATGCCTATTATCTTTCTTCTTGTGGTTTCAAGCCTCAGTCATGGATCAGAGCCTAAAATCTAACATGATAGCCAGTCCAGTACCATGTCAGTTACAAGAATCCCCTCTAAGGGCAGGTATGAGTCTTGACTCTCAGGGCAGTTATGAGACTCCTGTCAGTGGGTTTTCTCATTGGACCAGAGTGTGAATTGGAGTTGGGTGCAGAGATCAATGGCTTTACTGACTAAAATACTGGAAGTGACACTGACCCGATCCCTATTCTCCGATCCACATTCTCATTGAGTGAGACTCCATGAATGAGCTGGGCCTTGAATCTATCAGAGGTCCAGTGAGCTGGATGCTGAATCTATTGGAGATCGAGTGAGGGAGATGGAGATCAGGTGACAGTGCCACTCGTCGAACACACAGGAAACACTTACAGCTATTGCCCTGGAGAATCCCACCACTCCATGCTTTGACGCTGAATAGACCGGCTTGTATATTAGGGGATAGATTCCTGCACCGGGTTGACAAAAAAAAGAGAGACAAAGAAGCAGAATTACTTGCACAGAACATGGTAGTCTGTATTGTAAGGTAACAGATTCAACCACTGCCATCTAGCCTGGGTCAAGGATCGAGGCCCGGGTCAAGGATCGAGGCCCACAGAGCTGGGAGAGGCAATCGCTCCCCAATATTCACCCGGGGACTGCGGGTACAGATAATATTAGAGATTGAAGGGCTGTGACTTCCCGTGTACTCTAGCTGACGGGGAATTTCGAACAGGAAATGTGACGGAGATTCAGATTCATGGGCTTGAAGCTCCAGGAAAGAGAGAGAAACACTTCGAACACTTCACTTATGCGGGAAATGGAAACGGATAACTCCTCCCTACGGAATACCAGTTCCGCTCACCACCCGCTCTAATCAGGCTGTTCAATTCCAAGCTCCGAGCAGACGGCCAGTTCAAGAGTCAGTCAGAAGTCTCCGGCAGCAGATATATGTCCTGTCCGGTCCTATTTTCCCTTTTTTATTGTGTTGTCACTCAGGTGGAATAGCAATGCCTGAAGCGGCGGCAACAGGAGATGGATCAATGAAGGGGTATGAGCCCACTGAGGATGGGTCAGATGTGTGTGGTGCCCAACTGCTGGTTCTGGGGAATGAGGTGGGTCAAATGAATCAAGTGACAGCAGGGGAACATTTAGGGGACAATGACCGTAGCATCATAAGGTTTAGGTTAGTTATGGAAAAAGATAAGGAGTATCTAGAGTAAAGATAATTAGAGGACAGCAACTTCAATGGAGTTAGAACACATCCGGCCCAAGTAAATTGGAACCAAAGATTGGAAGGAAAAACTGTAACTGAACAAAGGGCTGCTTTTAATGAGGAGATAGTTTGGATACAGTCAAGGTACATTCCCACGAGGAGGAAAGGTAGGGCAAACAGATCCAGAGCTCCCTAGATGTCAAAAGATGAAGCAATAAAAGGGTACCTATGACAGATGTCAGGTGGATAATATAATTGAGAACCAGGCTGAATAAGTACAGGTTCGGAGCGACAATGGATAAACAAATAAGAGAAGCAAACAGAGTATGAGAAGAAACTCGTGGCTAACATAAAAGGGAATCTAAAGTCCTCTATAAGCACATAAATAGTAAAAAGGTGGTACAAGGAGGAGTGGGTCCAAGGGACATGCCTGAGGTACTAAATGAGTACTTTGCATCTGTCTTTACCAAGGAAGAAGATGCTGCCCAAGTCATGGTGACAGAGGAGATAGTTGAGATGCTGGATGGGCTAAAAATTGATAAAAGAGGTGGTATTAGATAAGCTAGCTGTACTTGATAAATCACCAGGACCGGATGAGATGCATCCAAGGATACTTAGGGAAATAAGGGTGGAAATTGTGAAGGCACTGTCCATAATCTTCCAATCCTCCTTAGATACAGGCGTGGTGCCAGAGGACTGGAGAATTGTAAATGTTACACCCTTTCTCAAAACGACTGGCCAGTCGGTTTTACTGAGGTGGTGGGAAAGCCTTTAGAAACGATAATTCAGGACAAGATTAATAGTTACTTGGACAAATGTGGATTAGTTAAGGAAAGCCAGCATGGATTTGTTAAGGGCAAGTTGTGTTTAACTAACGGAGAGTGTGATGAAGGTGATGCAGTTGATGTGGTGTACATGGACTTACAAAAGGCATTTGATAAAGTGCCGCGTAACAGGCTCATCAGCAAAGTTAGAGCCCATGGAATAAAAGGAACAGTAGCAGCATGGATATGACATTGGTTGAGTGACAGGAAACAGAGAGTAGTTGTGAACAGTTGTTTTGCAGACTGGAGGAAGGTATATAGTAGAGTTCCTCAGTCAGTGTTGAGACGCCTGCTTTTCTGGTCATAGATTAATGACCTAGACTTCGGTGTACATGGCACAATTTCAATGACACAAAATTTGGAAGTATTGTGAACTGTGAGGAGGATAGTGAAAAACTTCAAGAGGACATAGGCTGGTGAAATGGACGGACAAGTGGCAGATGACATTTAATGCAGAGAAGTGTGAAGTGATTCATTTTGCTAAGAACGACGAGAGGCAATAGAAATTAAAAGGTACAAATCTAAAAGGGGTGCAGGAGAGGGGGACATGGGGTATACGTGCACAAACTAAACTGTTGAAGGTTGCAGGGAAGGTTGAGAAAGCAGTTAATGGGATTCTGGTGTTTATAAAAATGGGCAGAGTGTATAAAAACAAGAAAGTTATGATAAATCTGTATAAAACACTGGTTTGGCCTCAACTAGAGTATTGTGCACAGTTTTGGGCACCACATTTTAGAAAGGATGTTAAGACATTAGAGAGATTACAGAAAAAAGGATCCAGGGATGAGGAACTTCAGTTGAGATTTGACAGAGGAATTCAAAATCATGAGGGGTCTGGACAGAGTAGATAGAAATTGTTCCCCATTGGCCTAAGGATCCAGAACCAGAGGACACGAATTTAAGGTGATTGGCAAAAGAAGCATCAACGACATGAGGAATAATGTTTTTACGCAGCAAGTGGTTGGGATCTGGAATGCACTGCCTGAGAGTGTGGTGGAGGCTCATTCAATCAAGGCCTTCAAAAGAGAATTGGATATTTATCCGGAGAGAAAAGATTTGCAGGGTTAGAAACATAGAAAAATAGGAGCAGGAGTAGGCCATTCGGCCCTTTGAGCCTGTTCCGGTTACAGGGAAAAGGCAGGGGAGTGGGACTAGGTGAGTTGCTCTTGCAGACAGCTAGCATGGACATGGGCCAAATGGCCTCCTCTGTGCTGTAACCATTCTATGATTCTATGACAGCCCATGTCCCCAGAAACAAGTGAGCACAACTTGGTTTGGCTGCTGGATTGTGCAGATATGAGTGTCACATAGCCCATATCTCAAATACAAAGGACTGCCTAGCACTGGACAGAGCCTCAGAATCATCCAATCATACAGTGCCACAGAATTATAGAACCTTACAGCACAGAAAGGCAATTTATCCCATTGTGCCTGTGCTGGCTCTTTGAAAAGGCTATCCAATTAGTCCCCGCCACTGCTTTTTCCCCACATACCTACATATTTTTCAACATCAAGTAGTTATCCAAACTGTGTACTTGGAGTGTGAATTGGCAAAGTAAACAGGAAACATGTGCCATTTGTTGCAAGCACATCTTCCACTAATGTGTAGCATACTATTGGTATAGTCAGTGAGTGTACCGCGGGTGCACTGTCAATCCGTGAGTCTATCACGGGTACAAGTCAGTGAATCTACCCTGGGTACATGTCAGTGGGTCCTCCCTGGATACACAGTCAGGGGGACTACTCCAGGTACCCAAATACACTCACTGACAGTGTATCCAGGGTAGACTGTTACAACTGAGGCGGGAGCAAATCACTGCCAATTCAGTCCCATCACTTCACAGGTCGTAGCATATTATTAAAGCTTTCCCACCCACTGCTTGTAACTTTTTAAACAGAATTTTTAGCTGGTTTACGTCTTCTTTCCAAGTGTTACTGTATATTAGTACATCAAGATACTTACACAGTTGGGGACACTGGCTACCACCTGATTCATTAATCTTTGAAAAGTAGCTAGGGCATTTTTTAGCCCGAATGGCATCACCCGACACTGATAAAGACCGTCAGGTGTTACAAAAGCGGATATCTCTTTGGCTTGAGGAGTCAAAGGAACTTGCCAGAACCCCTTTAACAAGTCGATCTTGGTAAGAAAACTAGCACTGCCCACTCTGTCGATACAGTCTTCTAAACGTGGAATTGGGTAGGAGTCTGCCTTTGTTACTGCATTGACTTTTCTGTAGTCTATTAAAAAAAAAATCAGTTTGACCAATCAGGTTTAGACAATAGAACTCCGTTACCTTGACTAGGTTTGATCAAATTGTTTTCCGGCATGTATTGGATTTCTGCTTTCACTTGGGCCTGTTTGTTCGGACTTAAGCAGTAAGGATGTTGTTTTAAAGGACCGGATTCCCCTATATCCACATTGTGTGTGGTTAAGGTTGTACATCCCGGCTTATCCCTACAGACCTTTGTAAGTGTTGTGAAAAGCCTGGTTAGGTCTTTACGTTGTTTTGCCTCTAAGTGCAAAAGCATGTTGCACAATCTTCCGAGCCATTCTGTATTCACTAACCTGATAGTTGGAGGTTCAATCTGAGAATTTTCTAGGCCTCCTTCTGCCTCATCCTCACTTTCCTTTTCAACAGTCCCGATTACCTGACATACCTGTACTGGCTTATCCTCCTCCCTGCAATAATATTGCTTTAACATATTGATGTGACACAACTGGGTTCTTCTTCCGTCGATGCAAGGGTATCAAGCAAGTAGTCTACCTTACCCACTCTTTTGATCACTCTATATGGGCCACTGAACCGTGCTTTTAATGGTTCCCCCTGTAACGGTAACACCACCAATACTTTATCCCCGGTTGAAAATTGCGTGTTTTTGCATTCTTGTCTGACCATTTTTTCATATTGGCTTGGGATACTTTAAGGGGTTCCTGGGCCCTACAAAACTGCTTTATGTCCTTTGTAAGGCCTGGCCAGTAATAATGTTGGCTTATACGTGATTTGGTCTTCCGAATTCCCCCATGTCCTGCAAAAGGTATGTCATGTTGTAACCTTAATATTCCCTGGCGATATGTAGGTGGTACCACTATCTGTTCAACAAGAGTCTTCATCCTCAGGTCTATGAGGCGGTCTCCATTTCCTCCTCAAAACTCCATTTTCCAAATAATAGCCTTCTGGAACTCCTTTCGCTCAGCTTCTGTCAGAGCCGTCTGTGCCACTCGGTATATCTCTGGATCAGCTTGACGTGCTGCAATTATAGAAGATATGTTTAACATCTCATTTGGATTATCTAAATCCCCAAATAAGGTTTCAGATACTTGGCTGTGTGTGGTGCCACTTTTATCTCCGACAATGGATCCTGTTTAGCCATTGCTCAGGTGACTACACACACTGGAAATATCCCTAGAACTGGTTCCTGTAATTGCTCCATTTCCCTAACTTCACTTAGTTCCTCTGTAATATAGGAGAAACTGATACTTGTGATCTGGCCAAATCATTTCCTAGGAGTAGATCAATTCCCTCTACTGACAAACTGTAGACAACTCCTACAGTTACCATCCCAGATATTAAGTCACTCTCTAGGTGTACTTTATATAAAGGTACATGTATAAACTCCCCGCCAATTCCATGAAGTAAAACTTTAGTGTTCAAGGCGCTCTCTGGTGGAAATGTTATATCTTTCCCCAGCAAGAGAGTTTGGGTTGCTCCTGCATCCCCGAGTACAATGGTAGATTTTCTTGCCTTACTTAAAGGATATGGAGTTACTTTCCTCTTTGATAAAAATTCATTATAACTTTTAGGTATCTTATTCTTAACCTCTACATTCACTTTAGTTTTTGTTTCTGGTTTTACAGCTGCCGTTAAAGATATAGCCTGGTCTGCTATACTCTCAGTCAGAGTCTTTTCCTCTGCATTAGTTTTGCATACCCCAACATGTCCTATGGGTTTACCTCACAATTTCTAGAATTCTCAACGAAGATGACCCATTTTGTGGCAATGACAGCACTTCGGCTGACGAACCTCTCTCCTACCCTAAGCACCTTCCTTTCTGACCGGAGGTGGTGATCCTGGGGCATTCCCAGCTGTTCCTTCTTGTTCCTGGCTACTTACCTTCCTTTCACTCTCCCACTTTCTATCCTTCTCGGGTTTATGGGAGTGACAGACAAAAGGTTTTGGGTTATTCACAAGCTCAAAATCATCAGCAATTTCCACTGCTTACCTCGTTTTCAAAACTTTCAGGTTATCGAATGAGTTCTCGCTACTGAAGGAATTGAATTTTTAAACTCTTCCAAGAGAATCAATTCTCAAAGGTGCTCATATCTTTAATGCCTGTATCTCAATGATCAAAATTAATTTGCTTCACCCTCTCAAATTCTACAGATGTCTGCCCAGCCAATCATAAGTTCAGAAACTTCTGACGGTAAGCTTCAGGGATTAACTCATACGCAGTGAGAATAGCCTTTTTGCCATCTCAATCTGCAGAAGCCTCTTCAGGAAGCATGGCATAAACTTCATGAGCTCTGCCCATCACCTGCTTTGCATAAGCAGTGTCCGGCTTTCTTTCGGCCATTTTTTCCCAAAAGATATCAAAAATGCCTCTACATCCCTTTCCTCAAACTTTGGAAGAACTTGTACAAATTTAAACAGTTTTTTGCTGGGTCCTGGACTGAATTCATATTCTTCCTGACCAGAACTTTCCCTAGATTCAGGACTACCCTTTTATCTTAGTTCGATCTCTTAACTTAAATTGCCTTTCTTCTCTTGCACTTTCTCTCTGAAATTCAAGTTTTCTTAATTCCTTTTCAGCCTCAAGTTTTTTTTCATTTCTAACTGAACTGGATTACTCTCTGACTTACTATCTTCTTCTAATTTCAAATGTTGGGCTATAACATCAATTATCTCTGCCTTTTTAGCACCTGATTTCAATTCTAACCCCAATTGTGCTGCCAATTCTTTTAGTTTATTCTTCGTTAAAGCTATCAAGTCATTGAACCTTTTTTTTTTTAAAATGACGCTTTTAAAAATTAGCTGTTTCTTAAAAATAAATAAATAATTGGGTTATAAGTCTTTGTGGGTTACGTTCCTGTTGGGTGAAGTATCCTAGGGTAAAAATAAGCAAATGCCACTCAAGATCTCCATGTGGATTTGATGAAACAGACTTTCTTGATAGGCATTCAAAGCACTTCGGCTGCAGTAGGCGTCAAACAGTTCTTTAAACAAGGGTCCACTCGGATTTTAAATCCAACAGTCTCTCAGTCAAAACTTTACTGCAAATTCCAGAAAATACAATCAGTCAAGAGATATTCCATCTTGAGGCAAAGACTTCTTGCATTGGAAGTAAAGAAGGAATTTTGCTATCTCCAGCAATATAAATGGTCTCTTCAAAGGATTTTTTCCTCCTTAGACAATTAACATGCCCAGTCGCTCGTTGTAGAATTTCTGCTGAGAGACCTCCAGTATACACACTTTGCTGGTGTCTCCCAAAAATTGGTTTTAGCTGGTTTTTACACAGTCAAATTGAAACATTATACCATGTGACTACCTCACTCTCCTGCTGTTGCCTAGGTAACATGTGTAACTGGCACGCTGTGCCTCTTAGTTTTTAAAAGGCACACTGTTTTAATTCGAGGAGGAGAAAATAAATACAGTTCCGTGACAAGACTCACTCACTGTGTATCTGGGGTACTCACTCACTGTGCATCCAGGGTACACTATGAGCGAGTAAACCCCGGGTACACTGTCAGCGAGTCCAGCCTGGATACAGTCAGGGTGCCTACCCCAGCTACACAGGCAGTGAGTGTACCCGAGGTAGACAGTCAGTGAGTATACCTCAGGTGCACAGTATTTAATCGTAAAAATTCTCCCTTTTATTTGTTCTTGTTCCTTTTAATTTCACTTACACATTATTATCTCTCCCATTGCTCGTGTGCGCTGTACACCTGCCCAGTTCTCTACTTGGAGATGCAGATAATTCTTATAATTTACTTGAATATCCATTAATACATCATTTGTCAGCTGGTATTAAATATTTACATGAAGTGTTCCATACCCGCTAAGGAGGAAACGTTAATTATCACTCCTCCTGCACCGCCAGTCTTTTTACTCATGTAATCTAGTCCCAGATAGGTTCCTCTGATCACACTGACCTGCAATACAAGGAACTAATGTCAGCAAATACAGACAGCAGAAGAGTATCGGCACCTACAGTCACAGAGCACAGCCACTGGTTACAGGCAGTAAGTACAGGCACAGAGCGTAGGTATAGACAACAGGCACGAGTACGGTCATAGAGTGTAGTCACAGATCACAGTCACAGAGTGCAGTCGTACAGTACAGGCAAAGATTATAGGCACAAAGTACTGAGGTTCGTACTCACCAGGTTTATATCCACACATCTCTGACAGTTTATTTCATCAGATATCCCAGCATTGTTGCAAACAATGTCCAACTGCTGGAAGTTTTCAACTGTTTTGTTGAATGCATCTGCAAGAAAAAAAAAAGCAATTTAATAATAGAGTGCATACTTTTGGACAAGCCTATCCCTGGGGTCTCAGGCCTTGGCGGGTTGTGGGAGGAAGGGAAGCAATCTGAGTTGGGGGGGGCGCGGATGGTGGATGCCTCTTCCCGTGGGGTTTAGGTAAATGGAAACAGCCTGCGCATCACCCCTTGTTAAATAGCATAATCGGAAGCCAATCGGCATCCTTAAAGGGTCACACAGTTTCAAGCGAGCGGCGCTTTCTCCAGCTTAGAAGGGCAAGTTATAATTGGAAACTGCGGGAAGAGAGCGGGACTTTGAGAAGTTTTACGGCAATTTGAACTGCCCTTAGTCCATCCGGTTTCCACCAGATGGGCAGCGTTATAATCGTCATGAGATTGAATTTTGTCAATATCTTCCTGAGATACTCTGCCGATGGCAACCTTTAGATTTCACGGGAACAATCCGGCTCAATGATGAAACCTGCCCCTACCTTTCAGTTGGTTGTCAGACAACACATCACAAGGGATAAACATGGTTTGCTGAGCTCCATAAACCTTATCAAAGGCATACTTCGTATCAAGGCCAACTGCACTGTCAATATCTAAAAGGCTGACCTGAAAGAGGCAATCAAAATCATGTTAACTTTTGAGTTAGAGAGTAAATCAATGGTGGCATGTGGTTAGTTAATGGTTTCTTAATGGTGTTACAGGGTCAGTTAATGGTTAATCAATGTGTGACAGGGTTAGTTACAACGAGTTTACAGCACAAAAACAGGCACCTGACCCAACTTGACTATGCCTGTTGTTATTCTCCATATGAGTCTCCTGCCACCCCTCTTTATCTCACCCTATCAGCATACCCTTCTATTTCTTTCTCCTCATGTGCTTATCTAGCTTCCCCTTAAATGCATTTCTGCTATTCGCCTCAACCACTCCTCTGGTAGCAAGTTCTGCATTTTCACCACTCTCCAGGTAAAGACGTTTCTCCTGAATTCTGGATTTACTAGTGATATATTTAGGATCCCTAGTTTTCTCCAAAAGTAAAGCATTTTCTCCACATCTATGCTGGGAATCAAGGGATATGGGGAGCGGGTGAGAAAGTGAAGTTGAGGCAGAAGACCAGCCATGATTGTATGAAATGGTGGAGCAGGCTAAAGGGACCATATGGTCTGCTCCTGCTCCTATTTCTTACGTTTTTATGAACCTTTGCATAAACTTAAAGACCTCTATCAGGAACCCCTCAGTCTTCCCTTTTTTAGAGAAATGAGCTCCAGCTAGTTCGACCTGTCTTGATGGTTATAACCTCACAGATCTGGTATCATTCTTGTGAATCTTTTTTGTACTTTCTCCAGTGCCTCTAAATCCTTTTTTATAATATGAAGACCAGAACTGTTCACGGTACTCCAAGTGTGATTTAATCAAGGTTCTATACTATTTTTACATAACTTCTCTGCTTTTCAATTCTATCCCTCTAGAAATGAATCCTAGTGGTTTATTTGTTTTTTATGGCCTTATTAACCTGCATTGTTACTTTTGGTAATTTGTATACCAATACCCCTTGATCCCTTTGCCCCTCTACCCCATTCATAGAGTCATTTATGCAACAGTAGGAGGCCATGCGTCACATTGTTTCAGACTTATTATCCAAGTTAATGGTTAATCAGTGGTGTTCCAGAGCCAGTTAATGGTCAATCAATGTGTTACGGGCCAAATTAATTGTTAATCAATGTTTTAAAGAACAGGTTTTTTTTGTTCGTTCGTGAGATTGAGAAGGTGGTACTGAGCTGCCTTCTTGAGCTGCTGCAGTCCTTGGGGTGCAGGTGCACCGACAGCGCTGTTAGGAAGGGAGTTCCAGGATTTTGACCCAGCGACAGTGAAGGAACGGCGATATAGTTCCAAGTCAGGATAGTGTGTGGCTTGGAGGGGAACTTGCAGGTGGTGGCGTCCCCATGCATCTGCAGCCCTTATCCTTCTAGGTGATAGAGGTCGTGGGTTTGGAAGGTGTGGTTGAACGAGCCTTGGTGAGTTACCGCAGTGCATCTTGTATGTAGTACACACTGCTGCCACTCTGTGTCAGTGGTGGAGGGAGTGAATGTTGAAGGTGGTGGATGGGGTGCTAATCAAGTGGGCTGCTTTGTCCTGGCTGTTGTCGAGCTTCTCAGACAGCGGGAAACAGCGAGAGTGGAGCCGGAGCACAAAGAGACCAGGAGAGAGAGAGAATTCATTCAGACAGTGCTGGAGGTTTGAAAAATAGTCAACAATGACATCACAGGAAAGCTGCAAGATGATTGATTGGTGAGTAACTGCTGTTAGGGAATAACTGTTAATAGCTGGTTTCAGAACTGAAATAAAGAGAAAGGTCTACGGTTCTTTTTAATGTAGTAGGTAGTATTTTTTGGGGGGGAGTCAAGGTACCTAGTGTAAATCTAATTTTTGGGTAATTTAAGGTAGTAAAAACAGAGTGAAAAAAAAGTGTGACATCACAGGAAAACCGTAAGTTCATTGGTTGGTAAGTAACTGCTAATTTGAATTACCTATTCTAAGTTAATTTCAGATTAAAGGTGAATAGGAGAAATAGTTTACAGATTAAAAACTAAAGACCAGTTGGAAAATTAAAAAACAAATTAAAATCTAATTAAATAAAATAGAGATGCAGGGCCTGGCGATGTGTTGTACCTGCATGATGTGGGAGCTGGTGGACCCCATTGTGGTTCCTAGTGACCACATCTGTAGCAAGTGTTGGCTGCTGGAGGAACTCCGGCTCAGAGTTGATGAGCTGGAGTCTGAGCTTCGGACACTGCAACACATCAGGGAGGGGGAGAGTTACCTGGACGCTGTGTTTCAGGAGGCAGTCACACCCCTTAGATTAACTACCGTGAATTCAGCCAGTGGTCAGGGACAGGAGGGTGTGACTGTGAGTGAGGCAGGTAGAGGGATCCAGAAGGTAGTGCTGCAGGAGCCTCAGCCATTGTCCTTGTCCAACAGGTTTGAGATTCTTGCACCCTGTGTGGATGAGAGCAGAGACTGTAGGGAGGATGAGCAAACTGACCACAGCACCGCGGTACAGGGAGCCATTCAAGTGGGGGGAGAAAAGAGAAATGTAGTCGTAATTGGGGATAGTATAGTTAGGGGCATAGACACTGTTCTCTATGGCCAGGATCGAGAGTCCCGAAGGCTCTGTTGCCTACCTGGTGCCAGGGTTCGGGATATCTCATCTGGGCTGCAGAGGAACTTGGAGTGGGAGGGGAAAGATCCAGTTGTCATGGTCCACGTAGGTACCAACGATATAGGTAGAACGAGGTTAGAGGTTCTGCTGAGGGAATATGAGCAGCTAGGGGCTAAATTAAAAAGCAGAACCAAAAAGGTAATAATCTCCGGATTACTACCTGAGCCACGAGCAAATTGGCAAAGGGTCAATAAGATTAAAGAGGTAAATGCGTGGCTCAAAGATTGGTGTGGGAGAGTGGCGCAGTGGTTAGCACCGCAGCCTTACAGCTCCAGGGACCCGGGTTCAATTCTGGGTACTGCCTGTGCGGAGTTCGCAAGTTCTCCCTGTGACCGCGTGGGTTTTCGCCGGGTGCTCCGGTTTCCTCCCACAGCCAAAGACTTGCAGGTGATAGGTAAATTGGCCATTGTAAATTGCTCCTAGTGTAGGTAGGTGGTAGGGAATATGGGATTACTGTAGTATAAATGGGTGGTTCTTTGTCGGCACAGACTCGGTGGGCCGAAGGGCCTGTTTCAGTGCTGTATCTCTAAATAAAATAAATAAATGGGTTTGAATTCGTGAGACATTAATTCCCCAGTACACTGGGGAAGGAGGGAGCTGTTCCTATGGGACAGGCTCCACCTGAATCATGCTGAGACCAGAGTCCTGGCGAATCGTATAACTAAATAGTGGGGGGAGGGTTCAGTTGCATGGAAAAACAGGAAGTTAAAGGAGAAGGTAGGAATGCAGGTTAGTGGTGAGGCTGATTGTTACCAAACTGCAAGAAATATACTGGTTAAACCAGAAGAGAGAAATAATAAACAGGCGAATAAAGCATCGTGCTGAGGGACAGGTTAGGGGGTATAGCCCGAATAAGAGTTCTATGTACAAATGCACGGAGTGTAAGAAATAAACTAGATGAATTGCAGACGCAAATTCAAATGGGAAATTATGATGTGGTGGACATTGCGGAGATGTGGCTGCAGGATGGTCGGGACTGAGAACTGAAATACCTGGTTATAAAGTTTACAGGAGGGACAGGGAAAATGGCAGAGGGAGTGGAGTAGCCTTACTGATTAGAAATATCACCTCACTGGTGAGGGAGGATATAATGAGGGGAAAGCATCCAATGGAGACCTTATGGGTGGAATTGAGGAACAGAAAAGGATCTAAGACTGTAATGGGTGTTGTGTATAGACCCCCTGGTAGCAGTTCTGAGGTGTTAGATTGTATAAATGCACAAATTAGGCAAGTGTGTAACAAAAGCAGAGTAGTATTAATGGGGGATTTTAACTTACACATAGATTGGGAGAGGCGGACTAGCACCTGTCAGAAAGGTAGTGAATTTCTGGAATGTGTCCGGGATAGCTTCCTACAGCAATATGTCCTAGATGTAACAAGGGGACCGGCAATATTAGATTTAGTTATGAGTAATGAGCCAAATTTAATTAGTAGCCTAACTATGCGTGAACATTTAGCAAATAGTGATCATAACATGATTGAATTCAACGTAGCGTTTGAAAGTGAAAAGCACGAATCAGCTACCAGAATTTTAGACTTGGGTAAGGCTGACTTTACCAGGATGAGACAGAGACTGTCCACAGTAAACTGGAAAGATCTGTTAATGGGTCAAACGACTGAAGAACAGTGGAGAATATTTAAAGAAACATTTAACGAAATACAGAGCGAGTATATACCCCTGAGAGGAAAAAGCTCCACTTCACAGAAAAAACAGCCATGGACAACTAAAGAGATTAGGGATAGCATAAAACAAAAAGAAATGGCTTACAAAAATGCAAAACGCAGCACAGATCCGGCCGAATGGGATCGATACAAAGACCAGCAAAGGGTCACAAAGCAGCTTATAAGAGCTACTAAAACAGATTATGAAAGGAAACTTGCAAGGGACATCAAAATCAATGAGAAGAAATTTTATAGTTACATAAAGGGAAAACGGGTGGTCAAGTGCAATGTAGGCCCACTAAAAGCTGAAACTGGAGATATTGTCATTGATAATGGGGAAATGGCAGACATGTTGAACAGTTACTTTGCCTCAGTATTTACAGTTGAAAAGGAGGATAACTTGCTGGAAGTCCCGAAAAAATTAATAGCCGATAGGGGACAGGGACTTAATACAATTAACGTAAGTAAATCATCAGTAACAAGGAAATTAATGGAACTAAAGAGTGAGAAATCCCCAGGACCTGACGGTTTCCATCCAAGGGTGTTAAAGGAAGTAGGGGAGTACATTGTAGATGCCCTAACTATAGTCTTTCAGAGTTCCCTAGATTCAGGAGTGGTCCCTCTGGATTGGAAAGTTGCACATGTCACTCCACTTTTTAAGAAGGGTGAAAGGGAGATTCAAGGAAATTACAGACCAGTTAGCCTGACATCTGTGGAGGGCAAGTTGCTGGAGTCTATAATCAAGGATAGGGTGACTGAACACCTAGAAAAATTTCAGTTAATCAGGGACAGCCAACATGGATTCATGACGGGAAGGTCATGCCTGACAAATCTCATTGAATTTTTTGAAGAGGTGACTAAGGTAGTGGACAGGGGAATGTCTATGGATGTTATTTATATGGACTTCCAGAAGGCATTTGATAAAGTCCCACATAAGAGACTGTTAACTAAGGTAGAAGCCCATGGAGTTGAGGGCAAATTATTGACATGGTTAGAAAGTTGGTTGAGTGGTAGGTGATAGAGAGTGGGAATAATGGGTAAGTACTCCGATTGGCAGGATGTAACTAGTGGTGTCCCACAGGGATTGGTGTTGGGGCCTCAATTATTCACATTATTCATTAACAACTTGTATGATGGCATAGTAAGTCATATATCCAAATTTGCTGATGATACAAAGTTAGGTGGCATTGAAGACAGTCTAGATGATAGCATAAAATTGCAAAGAGATATTGACAGACTAGGTGAGTGGGCAAAACTGTGGCAGATGGATTTCAATGCGGGCAAGTGTGAGGTTATCCATTTTGGACCAAAAAAGGATAGAGCAGGGTACTTTCTAAATGGGAAGAGGTTAAGTACAGTGGATGTCCAAAGAGACTTGGGGGTTCAGGTGCATAGATCTTTAAAATGCCACGAGCAAGTAAAGAAAATAATCAAAAAGACCAATGGAATGCTGGCCTTTATATCTAGAGGATTGGAGTATAATGACACAGAGGTTATGCTGCAGCTGTACAAAACCCTGGTTAGACCCCACTTGGAGTACTGTGAGCAGTTCTGGGCACCACACCTTAGGAAGGATATATTGGCCTTGGAGGGAGTGCAACGTAGGTTTACAAGAATGATACCTGGACTACAGGGTTTAAGTTACGAGGAGAGATTACATAAATTAGGCCTTCTTTCACTAGAATTTAGAAGGTTAAGGGGTGATCTGATTGAAGTCTTCAAGATATTAACAGGAAAAGACAGGCTAGATAAAGATAAACTATTCCACTGGTTGGAGATTCTAAAACTAGGGGGCATAGTCTAAAAATTAGGACCAGACCGTTCAGGAGAGATGTAATGAAGCACTTCTTCACGCAAAGGGTGATAGAGGTTTGGAACACTCTCCCAGAGACAGCAGTTGAAGCTAGAACAGTTGTTAATTTTAAACCTGAGATAGATAGATTTTTGTTAAGCAAAGATATTAAGGGATATGGACCAAAGGCAGGTATATGGAGCTAGGCCGCGGATCGGCCATAATCTCATTGAATGGCGGGACAGGCTCAAGGGGCTGAATGGCCTACTCCTGTTCCTATCTTCCTATGTTCCTATGTTCTTGAGTGTTGTTGGAACTGCAACCATCCAGGCAAATGGAGAGTATTCCATCACACTCCTGACTTGTGACTTGTAGATGGCGGATAGGCATTTGCGAGACTGGAGATGAGTCACTCGCCGCAGAATTCCCAGCCTCTGACTTGCTCTTATAGCCACAGCATTTATGTGGCTGGGCCAGTTCAATTTCTAGTCAATGGTGACCCCGCAGGATGTTGATAGTGGGAGATTCAGCAATGGTAATGCCATTGAACGTCAAGGGGAGATGGTTAGATTCTCTCTTGTTTGAGATGGTCATTGCCTGGCACTTGTGTGGCGTGAATGTTTCTTGCCATTTATCAGTCCAAGCCTGGATGTTGTCCAGGTCTTGCTGCATATGGACATTGGCAGCATCAGTATCTGAGGAATCGTGAATGATGCTGAACATTGTGCAGTCATCAACGAACTTCCCCACTTCTATCTTATGATGGAGGGAAGGTCATTGATGAAGTCGCTGAAGATGGTTGTGCCTAGGACACTACCCTAAGGAACTCCTGCAGTAACATCCTGGGACTGAGATGATTGACCTCCAACAACCACAGCCATCTTCCTAGGTAAGACTCCAACCAACAGAGAATTTTCCCCTTGATTCCCATTGACTCCAGTTTTGCTCGGGCTCCTTGATGCCATACTCACTCAAATGCTGCCTTAATGTCAAGGGCAGTCATTCTCACCTCACCTCTGGAGTTTATCTCTTTTGTCCATGTTTGGACCAAGGCTGTAATGAAGTCAGGAGCTGAGCGGCCCTGGCAGAATCCAAACTGAGCATCAGTGAGCAAGTTAATGCTGAGCAAGTGCCGCTTAATAGCACTGTCGATGACCCCTTCCGTCACTTTGCTGATGATTGGGAGTAGACTGATAGGGTGGCAATTGGCCAGGTTGGATTTGTCCTGCTTTTTGTCCGCAGGACGTATTTGGGCAATTTTCCACATTGCCAGGTAGAAGCCAGTGTTGTAGCTGTACTGGAACAGCTTGGCGAGGGGCGAGGCTAGTTCTGCAGCACAAGTCTTCAGTACTATTGTCGGAATGTTGTCAGAGCCCATAGCCTTTGCAGTATCCAGTGCCTTCAGCCATTTCTTGATATCACATCGAGTGAATTGGATTGGCTGAAGACAGGCAGCTGTGATACTGGGGGTCACAGGAGGAGGCCGAGACGGATCATCCACTCAGCACTTCTGGCTGAAGATGGATGCAAATGCTTCAGCCTTGTCTTTTGCACTGATGTGCTGGGCTCCCCCATCATTGAGGATGGGCATATTAGTGCAGCACCCTCCTCTTGTCAGTTGTTTAATTGCCCACCACCATTCAAGACTGGATGTGGCAGGACTGCAGAGCTTAGATCTGATCCGTTGGTTGTGGGATCACTTAGCCCTGTCTATTGCATGCTGCTTCCACTGTTTGGTATGCAAGTAGTCTTGTGTTGTAGCTTCACCAGGCTGACACCTAATTTTTAGGTATGCCTGGTGCTGCTCCTGGCATGCCCTCCTACACTCTTCTCTAGGGAAACTATTAGAGAGGATTCTTTGGGACAGGATTTACTCCCATTTGGAAACAAACGAACTTATTAGCAAGAGACAGCATGGTTTTGTGAAGGGGAGGTTGTGTCTTACTAATTTGATTGAGTTTTTTGAGGAAGTGACGAAGATGATTGATGAGGTAAGGGCGGTGGATGTTGTCTATATGGACTTTGACAAGGTCCCGCATGGCAGACTGGTGCAAAAGGTGAAGTCACACGGGATCAGAGGTGAGCTGGCAAGATGGATACAGAACTGGCTCGGTCACAAAAGACAGAGGGTAACAGTGGATGGGTGTTTTTCTGAATGGAGGGATGTGACTAGTGGTGTTCCGCAGGGATCAGTGTTGGGACTTTTGCTGTTTGTAGTATATATAAATGATTTGGAGGAAAATGTAGCTGGTCTGATTAGTAAGTTTGCGGACGACACAAAGGTTGGTGGAGTTGCGGATAATGATGAGGATTGTCAGAGGACACAGCAGGATATAGATCGGTTGGAGACTTGGGCGGAGAAATGGCAGATGGAGTTTAATCCGGACAAATGTGAGGTAATGCATTTTGGAAGGTCTAATGCAGGTGGGAGGTATACAGTAAATGGCAGAACCCTTAGGAGTATTGACAGGCAGAGAGATCTGGGCATGCAGGTCCACAGGTCACTGAAAGTGGCAACGCAGGTGGATAAGGTAGTCAAGAAGGCATTCGGCATGCTTGCCTTAATCGGTCGGGGCATAGAGTATAAAAATTGGCAAGTCATGTTGCAGCTGTACAGAACCTTAGGCCACACTTAGAATATTGCGTGCAATTCTGGTCGCCACACTACCAGAAGGACGTGGAGGCTTTGGAGAGGGTACAGAGGAGGTTTACCAAGATGTTGCCTGGTCTGGAGGGCATTAGCTATGAGGAGAGGTTGGAAAAACTCAGATTGTTTTCACTGGAACGACGGAGGTGGAGGGGCGACATGATAGAGGTTTACAAAGTTATGAGCGGCATGGACAGAGTGGATAGTCAGAAGCTTTTTCCCAGGGTGGAAGAGTCAGTTACCAGGGGACATAGGTTTAAGGTGCGAGGGGCAAAGTTTAGAGGGGATGTGCGAGGCAAGTTTTTTTACACAGAGGGTGGTGAGTGCCTGGAACTTGCTGCCAGGGGAGGTGGTGGAAGCAGATACGATAGCGACATTTAAGAGACATCTTGACAAATATATGAATAGGAAGGGAATAGTGGGATATGGGCCCCGGAAGTGCAGAAGGTTTTAGTTTCGGCAGACATCAAGATTGGCGCAGGCTTGGAGGGCCGAATGGCCTGTTCCTGTGCTGTACTGTTCTTTGTTCTTTGTTCATTGAAGTTAATGGTGAAACAAGGTGTTACGGGACAGGTTAATGCTTAGTCAGTATGTTACAGCACCATTGTGTCTCCTTGTGCTAGGGTATGGTCCCTGTGTTGGGATACAGGCCCTTGTGTTGAGGTACGAGTCGCATGCTGAGATGCATGCCTTGTGGTGGGATATGGGCTGCTGGGTTGGGATATAGTCCCTTGTATTGGGTTACTGACCTTTGTGTTGGCCTATGGGCCCTTGTGTTAGGCTACGGGCCCTTGTGTTGGGGTACAAGCCTTTGTATTGTGGTGCAACCCTTTTAAAAGAGGCTGAACCAATATCTGTTGAGGAGCAGTATTGAGATATTTAACAACTCATTGATTCTATTTTATTGGAGGTCACTAATTTCCTTTAGGGAAGGAAATCTGCCATCCTTACCTGATCTGGCTTATATGTGATTCCAGTCTCACAGCAATGTCGCTGACACTTAATTAACCTCTGAAATGGCCTAGCAAACTATTCTGTTGTACCAAACTGCTAGGACAAAGTATGAGAAGAAAAGAAACAGACAGACCACCCGGCAGTGACCTAACCCAAGCACACCATGCCCAGTCAACCCTGCAAAGTGTTCCTCACTAACATCTAGGGACTTTTGTCAAAACTGGAAGAGCTGTCCCACAGCAAGTCAAGCAACAGCCTTACATAGCAATCTTCTTCAACAGCACCGTCAAGACCCATGACCTCTAACACCTAGAAGGACAAGGCACATGGGAACACCACCACCTGCAAGTTCCCCTCCAAGTCATACACCATCCTGACTTGGAAATATTTCGCCGTTCCTTCACTCTCGCTGGGTGAAAATCCTGGAGCTCCCTTCCTAACAGCACTGTGGGTGTACCTACCCCACATGGACTGCAGCGGTTCAAGAAGGCGGCTCACCACCACCTTCTCAAGGGCAATTAGGGATGGGCAATTAATACTGGCCTTGCCAGTGACGCCCACATCCATGAATGAATTTTAAAAAGTTCTGTTCCCTAAAATAAGGGTGGGAAGGAATCCAATCGAATTGTCAAACATGACTCTGATTGTGGGGTGGTTGCTGTCTGAGTGTTTTTTTCTTGATGCCCTCGCTGTCCAGCTCACACAGGAGGGGGCATGGGCAGCATCGATGCATCATGCCCAGAAAAGACAGCACCTTCAGAAGAAGGAAGGAGGAAACTGGGCAAAGGAGTTACCATCACCTGAATGTTTGATATTCCCAAGTTAAATGTGATAATTTAAAGTGTGCATCAGGTGTGGTTACCCATTGCTAACTGCAGAGAGAAGTCTCACCCACACAGTAGAGTCATACACAGACTGTCACTTCAGTAACACTTCTCACTTATTCCACTGGATTTTTAATAAAGACCAAATAAATCCTCAACGTTACCTTAGCACCATTTTTCAGCAGTATTTCAGCAAAAGCTTTGCCAAGACCTTGAGCTGCTCCAGTTATTAAGGCAACTTTTCCAGCCAGCAACATTGTGAAGTTGAGGTATTCCGTTCTATGGAAGACTTCTTGTCCTGTTATCAAAACTAATCTAGTCAAAGTCCAAAAGACAGTAAATAGTCACAACTGGCTTTAGTTAGTTTTATGTCAGTACAGATCCTAATCAAGAAACAGCCAGAGTTGCAGGATGCAGGATTCAGGACAATCACTAATTGCTTAGGGTGCATTTACACAGCTTGGCTCAGTGAAACAGCATCACCTATGAATCTATTAAAATCCCACTCCAGAGCCTAAACATATTCTGTGCAGTACTGGGGAAGTGCTGTGCTGTCTTAGGAGCAGTACTGAGAGAGCACTGCACTGTCACAGGAGCACTACTGAGGGGGTGTTGCATTGTGAAAGAGGCAGTATTAAGGTACCGTTGAACTGTTGGAAGGGCAGTACTGAGGGAATGTTGCATTATCACAGGTGTCGTGCTTTGGAAGAGACTTGGCTGTCTGGGAGGAGTTGCTTTCAAAGCAGCCTGCTTGATCGGCAGTCCATCCACCACCTTAAAAGTTCACTTCCTCCACCAAGACACAGTTTCTGCAGTGTGTACCAACTACAAGATGCACTGCAACAATTCGCCAAAGCTTCTTCGACAGCACCTCCCAAACCCATGGTCTTCACATAAAAGGACAAACACATGGGAATGCCACAACCTCCAAGTTCTTCTCCAAACAGTGCTAAATGTACTAAATGTGTACTTTGCATCTGTTTTCACCAAGGAAGAAAATGCTGCTGGTCATAATGAAAGAGGAGCTAGTTGAGACACTGGATGGGCTAAAAATTGATAAAGAGGTATTATAAAGGCTGGCTGTACTTAAAGTTGATACATCACAATCACTGAATGGGATGCATCCGATAACTGAGGGAAGGGAGGAAATTGCAACGGTGCTGATCATAATCTTCCAATCCTCCTTAGATACAGGGGTGGTGCCAGAGAACTGGAGAATTGCAAAAGTTATACCCTTGTTCAAAAAATGATGTAAGCATAAGCCCAGCAACTACAGATAGTCAGTTTAACCACAGTGCTGGGAAAGCTTTTAGAAATGATAATCTGGGACAAAATTAAGTCACTTGGACAAGTATAAGTTGAGTGTGGAATGCCAGCATAGATTTGTTAAAGGAAAATTATGTGCAACTAACTTGACTGAGTTTTCTTGATAAGGTAAAAGGGAGGGTTGATGTGGTATACATGGACTTCCAAAAGTATTTTGATAAAGTACCACATAATAGGCTTGCCAGCAAAGCTGAAGCCCGTGAAATAAAAGGGACAGTGGCAGCATGGATACAAAGTTGGTTGAGTGGCATGAAACAGAGAGTACTGGTGAACGGTTGTTTTTTCGGACTGGATGAAGGTATACAGTGGGGTTCCCCAGGGTCAGTAAAAGGAGCAATGCTTTTCTTTATATAGATTAATGACCTAGACTTTGGTGTACAGGGCACAATTTCAAAATTTTGCACAAGACACAAAACTTGGACGTTTTGTCAACTGTGGGTAGGACAGTGATCGATTTCAAGAGGACATAGACAGGCTGATGGAATGGGCAGACACGTGGCAGATGAAATTTAATTCGGAGAAGTGTGAAGTGATACATGTTGGTAGGAAGAACAAGGAGAGGCATTATAAAATAAAGGGTACAATTTTAAAGGGAGTGCAGGAACAGAAAGACCTGGGAATATATGTGCACAAAGCATTGAAGGTGGCAGGGCAGGTTGAGAAAATTGTTATGACCAGGTAAGAAAGGTGTCTAGGGGTCTTTTACAGTCTTCACCTGGTCTTATTGTAACAGGGTTTAATTTTAAACACACTGTGTCTTGAGCTCCACTTTGTGAATCCTTGTTCACAGCTTTCCAATTATAAAGCAAAGAAATGAGCACAAACAGGCCTTCTTGGGTTTAAAGAAGAAAATTGAAATTTATTAAACTTTTAACTTAAACTCTAATATGGTTAACGCCTACGGATGTACGAGGCGTCCATGCTAGCATGCACACGCGATACACACATGCAAATAGGGATAGAAAAGAGCAGAAGAAAAATAAAATGGAGAGGTTTGAGGCAATATCAAAAGGGGGTTTCTTGTTACTGTTTCTGTGTTTCCAGCTCGCTGTAGAGTCTTTGATTGTAGACAGCTCTTACTTTTCGTTGGGGCCCAGTATTTTTCTTACACCTTGTTCACTGTAGGAGACTTTTCTCTCTTGGGGTTCATATGTTTTCAATGGTTTCCGAAACTGTTGAAAGTGAGATGAGAGCAGACAGGAGAGGTGTTCTCAGTCCAGGAGCTAACAGCTTTCTCATTTCAAATTCCTTGTTGGAAGCTCAAATTCAAAAAACTCCAACAGTCAGTCAGTCATGTGACCAAACTGGCCCGACCACTTCTGTTTGTGTATTTGGCCATCTTAATAATTAACCTGGAATTGCTTCAACATCTGGTAATCAAAAGTCCATTGTGGATTAAATTGGAGCAAGGAGTAGCTCTTTTGTCCTTTGAAGTACTTGTCTGTTGATATGCTAATATTTCTCTCCAGCCAAAGTCTCCAATTGTTTTTTAAAGCAAGTTCTTTTTTCACCAACAGCTGTTTAAAATCAATGTTCATGTGGCAAAATTAATTTTCCTCATTCTTGGCAGGTGTGGGCTTGCCTGACAAAATGGTTAAAAAGCATATGGGATCCTGGTCTTTATAAACAGAAACATGGAGTACAAAAATAGAGAAGTTATAATGAATCTTTCTAAAACAGTGGTTCAGCCTTAACTGGAGAATTGTGTCCAATTCTTGGTTTTTATTAGTTCAGGGGATGTGGGCATCGCTGGTTAGGCCAGCATTTATTGCCCATCCCTTTTTGCCCTTGAGAAGGTGGTGGTGAGCTGCCTTCTTGAACCGCTTCAGTCCTTGTGGTGTAGGTAGAACAAAGAACAAAGAAAATTTACAGTACAGGAACAGGCCCTTCGGCCCTCCAAGCCTGCGCCGATCCAGATCCTCTATCTAAACATGTCGCCTATTTTCTAAGGGTCTGTATCTCTTTGCTTCCTGCCCATTCATGTATCTGTCTAGATACATCTTAAAAGACGCTATCGTGCCCGCGTCTACCACCTCCGCTGGCAACGCGTTCCAGGCACCCACTACCCTCTGCGTAAAGAACTTTCCCCGCATATCCCCCCTAAACTTTTCCCCTCTCACTTTGAACTCGTGACCCCTAGTAATTGAATCCCCCACTCTGGGAAAAAGCTTCTTGCTATCCACCCTGTCTATACCTCTCATGATTTTGTACACCTCAATCAGGTCCCCCCTCAACCTCCGTCTTTCTAATGAAAATAATCCTAATCTGCTCAACCTCTCTTCATAGCTAGTGCCCTCCATACCAGGCAACATCCTGGTGAACCTCCGCTGCACCCTCTCCAAAGCATCTACATCCTTTTGGTAATGTGGCGACCAGAACTGCACGCAGTATTCCAAATGTGGCCGAACCAATGTCTTATACAACTGTAACATGACCTGCCAACCCTTGTACTCAATACCCCGTCCGATGAAGGAAAGCATGCCGTATGCCTTCTTGACCACTCTATTGACCTGCGTTGCCACCTTCAGGGAACAATGGACCTGAACACCCAAGTCTCTCTCTACATCAATTTTCCCCAGGACTTTTCCATTTACTGTATAATTCACTCTTGAATTGGATCTTCCAAAATGCATCACCTCGCATTTGCCCTGATTGAACTCCATCTGCCATTTTTCTGCCCAACTCTCCAACCTATTTATATTCTGCTGTATTCTCTGACAGTCCCCTTCACTATCTGCTACTCCACCAATCTTAGTGTTGTCTGCAAACTTGCTAATCAGGTACACCCACAGTGCTGTTAGGAAGGGAATTCAAGGATTCTGATCCAGCGATAGTGAAGGAACGACGATACAGTTTCAAGTCAGGATGGTATGTGGCTTGGAGGGGAACTTGCAGGTGGTGGTGTTCCTATGCATCTGTTGCCCTTATCCTTCTATATGGTAGAGGTCATGGGTTTGGAAGGTGCTGTTGAAGGAGCTTTGGTGAGTTGCTGCAGTGCATCTTTTATATGGTACACATTGTTGCCACTGTATGTCAGTGGTGCAGGGAGTGAATGTTGAAGGTGGTGGATGGGGTGCCAATCAAGTGGGCTGCTTTGTCCTGGATGATGCCGAGCTTCTTGAGTGTTGTTGGAACTACACCCATCCTGGCAAGTGGAGAGTATTCCATTGCAATCCTGACTTGTGCCTTGTAGATGGTGGATAGGCTTTGGGGAGTCAGGAGGTGGGTCACTTGCTGTAGAATTCCCAGCCTCTGACCTGCTCTTGTAGCCACAGCATTTATGTGGCTGGGCCAGTTCAGTTTCTGGTCAATGGTGACCCACCCCCAGGATGTTGATAGCGGGGGATTCAGCAATGGTAATGCCATTAAATGTCTAGGGGAGATGGTTAGATTCTATCTTGTTTGAGATGGTCATTGCGTGGCACTTGTGTGGCGTGAATGTTTCTTGCCACTTATCAGCCCAAGCCTGGATGTTATCCAGGTCTTACTGCATATGGACATGGGTTGTTTCAGTATCTGAGGAGTTGCGAATGGTGCAGAACATTGTGCAATCACCAGTGAACATCCCTACTTCTGACTTTATGATGGAGGGAAGGTCATTGATGAAGCAGCTGAAGATGGTTGTGCCTAGGATACTACCCTGAGGAGCTCCTTCAGTTATGTCCTGGGACTGAGACGATTGACCTCCAACAACAACAACCATTTTCCTTTGTACTAGGTATGACTCCAACCAGCAGAGCTTTCCCCCTGATTCCCATTGACTCCAGTTTTACTAGGGCTCCTTGATGCCACACTTGGTCAAATGCTACCTTGGTGTCAAGGTAACACTCTCATAACACTTTAGTAAGGATGTGAAGGCTTTAGAGAGGGCGCAGAAAACATTTGTGAGAATGGTTCTAGGGACTTAACTTACGTGGATCGATTGGCAAAGCTGGGGTTGTTCTCCTCAGAGAAAGTAAGGTTGAGGGAGATTTGACAGGTGTTTCAAATCATGAGCGGTCGAGAAAGAATAGATAGAAAGAAACTGTTCCCTTTGGTGGAAGGGTTGAGAATTTAAAGTGAATTGCAAAAGAACCTACAACAACATGAGGAAAAACTTCTTTTACATAGTGAATGGTTAGGACGTGGAATGCACTGCCGAAGAGTGTGATGGAAGTCAATTCAATCGTGGCTTTCAAAAGGGAATTGGATAAGGACCTGAAAAGAAAAACATTTCAGGGCTACAGGGAAAGGGTAGTGGGGGTGGTGGGGGGCGGTGGTGGTGGTGGGGGGGGGGGGGGGGGTGTGGGGGTGGTGGTGGTGGGGGAGGGGGCAGTGGTGGTGTGGGGGGCAAGCGGGATAGTGGGACTAGCTGAATTTAAGGGCCAAATTGTCGTCTTCTGTGTTGTAACCATTCTATGATTCTATTCGTATTGACTTGGACAAGAGCCTCCTTCCACCGCTCTTCATCTCATCCTATCAACACGTCATTCTATTACTTTCTCTCTCATGTGTTTATCTAGCTTCCTCTTAAATATAGCTATGCTATTTGCCTCAACTACTCCCGGTGGTAGTGAGACCCATGTTCTCACCAATGTCTAGGTAAAGAAATTTCTCCTGAATTCCTTATTAGATTTATTTGTGACTATCGTATATTTATGGCCCCAAGTTATGGACGCTCCCACAAGTGGAAAAATCTTCTCCATGTCCAACCCATCGAACTCTTTCGTAATCTTAAAGACCTCCGTCAGGTCACCCATCAGCACCCCATTAACCCAGCTGTTCCTCATCCTCTGTAACTCAACTGTTCCCCACTCCTGCTAACTTAGCTCTTCTGCTCCCTCTAACCGAGCTATTCCCAGCTCCCTCAAATGCACCAGTCTATGGATGCAGTCCAGTGTCACTCACTGTTTCCTTTCTCTGGCCCTCTGCTGCCATATTTTTTTTTTAAAGAGATACAGCACTGAAACAGGCCCTTCGGCCCACTGTCTGTGCCGACCAACAACCACCCATTTATACTAATCCTACATTTAATCCCATATTCCCTACCACATCCCCACAATTCTCCTACCACCTACCTACACTAGGGGCAATTTACAATGGCCAATTTACCTATCAACCTACAAGTCTTTGGCTGTGGGAGGAAAGCAGAGTACCCGGCGGAAACCCACGCGGTCACAGTAAGAACTTGCAAACTCCACACAGGCAGTACGCAGAACTGAACCCAGGTCACTGAAGCTGTGAGGCTGCGGTGTTAACCACTGCACCTCCCAATATTGTAACATCAGAAGCTTATTGCTCCTCAGCCGTTTACTCAGTTGTGAAAGAACATTCTGTTAGAAGTGAAGTAAGGTCTGTTGTGAAAGTGCTTCCTTTTTAAAAATATTTTTTGAAGACTCGTGTTTTAGAATTGTGGAAATGGATTCATTTGGAGGACTGAAGAGATTCCATAGATGTTGTACTTTGTTTTTTTTTTATTAAAAAGAAAGGTCATTGGAATGACTTTGGGACTTGGTTTAAAAACACACTTAGTGGAAGTCACTTGTCTTCAGCTAAATCAACAACAGGAGTCTTGGGGACTGGGGGAGTTGTTTACAGACAAGTGACATTCAAGATTTATAGTGGTCAAGAGTTGGTTTCGTTTTGGATTTTTTTGAGTCAGTTGGGGGTCAGCCTGCTAAGAGAGAAGTACCCAGCTCATCCTTTCTCCACCTCTATGAGAAACACTGAGAATCCAGTGTGTGATAGCTGAAAGCCCTGATGCCACATTTCTCCTGGAAAGCCTGCCAGACTAATCCTCAAAGTTGTCTGAAGAGAAATGCTCCAAAAAGATACCAGTGACAGCCATCTAGGTATATTTAAGATGCCAGAAAAGGGGCAACTGACATCACTCCATATCTTATCCTTTCCCTTCTAGAATTAACAAGTATTTGGGCAAAGTATTTTTTCACCTTTTTTTGTAAAGAGATCTCTGCAGAGAAAACCTATTTATTTTTTCTTTAACTGGTTGTGTGTGTTTATGTGTGTTGGGCTAAGTTAGAAGGGAACTTTCATATTTCAATCTGTGTGTTAATGCTTTGCAACTTTACTGGATAAGTCTTGTTTTATAATAAATTGATCATTTTGTTTATTAAAGAAACCTGGTGTGGATTTTATTCTGAAATAAAAAGAGTATATAATTGGCCGTATCGGTAACTGGGTAAACATTTACATATATGTTGTGATCCATGGAGAAGTGGAACTAGAGAAAGACAGTGCACTCCTCCAGCCTCGGTCGTAACAGACCTGATGTTGACATTAATCTACAAAGACTAGAGAGGCAGGGTGATCAGATCCAACCTCTGTGACATATTATGCCTCTCCTTTGTCTCCCTCACATCTTACATTAAAGATCTGTTGGATGTCAAGTTGCCTGTGTGGTCTGTGCACAGCGAACTGCCAACTGCCAGCCTTCCTGATGCTAAATCTATTGTAACGGCCTGGTTCGATCTCAAGCATGGTTGTTGGCGCCACCTATGGTTTAATTGAATTCTCCTGTCCTTTAGTTAACTACCAGCTGCTATTGATCATCATTTCTTACACACGCTATGCTTACTGTTCTTTGGTTGAATTGCCCCCATGCATTTCTGTTCCAATTTCTGCTCGTTATTTAACTTTATCCGGTTACTATTCTAACTTTCACTTTATTCCTCTGAAAACATTGCCTTGCCATTGAGATACTCCGGGTCCCTCCCAGTGAGATGCTCCTGGTCCCTCCCAGTGAGATCCTCCTGGTCCCTCTCAGTCAGATTCTCCTGGTCCCTCTCAGTGAGAGACTCCTGTCAGGAAAAATTTTATATGCCAAATGGGAAATGTTAATTTCATCAGTTGGAAACTTACCTTAGACTTTTATTGGAAAAAAACCCCATAAATAATTTTTTAAAAACTAGCAGCAAAGCTGGCCACTGCCATTTACATCTGAAATGCCATGAGATTGCACTGGAGACAAAAAGTCTAGCAAGAAGCTAGATGGCTTGCTCTAAGTGATTGAATTACCTAGAATGGCTTCATTAACTGGAAGAGCGGACCTGGGAGGAATCGGCATCGGAGAGGGAGAGGATAAATCCAGCCTGAGGCTCGAGGCCCAGACTTACCTGGAAGAGCGGAGCAGAGCGGACATGGGAGGATAAACACAGACACAGTCCGGAGTGTTTGAAAAAAATATCAACGGTGACATCACAGGAAAGCTGCAAGGTGATTGGTCGGTGAGTCACTGCTATTAGAGAATAGCTCTAAATAGTTGGCTTGGTAACCAAGGTAAGAAAGGTTTACAGTTTATTTTCATATATAGTAAGTAGTGTTTTTCAGGGAGTTCTGTAGTAATGAGGACCAGTGAAGAAGGGCCCCAGAGTAATTGATATTATTTGATATTAAGCATCTTTTTAAAGGGTTAAGTCATGGCAGGAGAGCTCAAAGCCATGGTGTGCTCCTCATGCTCTATGTGGGAAGCCGGGAACAATTCCAGTGCCTGGGACCAGCATGTGTGCAGGAAGTGTCTCCAGCTGCAACTCCTGGAATCCCGGGTTTCAGAGCTGGAGCGGCTGCTGGGGACACTGAGGAGCATCCGCAAGGCGGAGAGTGTCGTGGATAGCACACATAGAGAGGTGGTCACACCGCAGGCTCAAAATCCACAGGCAGGAAGGGAATGGATGACCAACAGGCAAATCAAGAGGACTAGGTAGGCAGTGCAGGAATCTCCTGTGGCTATTCCCCTGCAAAACAGATATATTGCTTTGGATACTGCTGGGAGGAATGGCCTCTCGGGGAAAGCAGCAACAGCCCAATTTGTTGCACTATGGTTGGCTCTGCTGTGCAGAGGAGGAGTAAAAAGTGTGAGAATGCAATAGTTATAGGGAATTCAATTGTAAGGAGAATAGATAGGCGTTTCTGTGGCCACAAACGAGACCACAGAATGGTATGTTGCCACCCTGGTGCTAGGGTCAAGGATGTCTCAGAGCGGTTACAGGACATTCTGAAGGGGGAGGGTGAACAGCCAGTGGTCATGGTACACATTGGTACAAATGACGTAGGTAAAAAAAAAAGGATGAGGTCCTAAAAGCAGAATATAGGGAGTTAGGAAGTAAGTTGAAAAGTAGGACCTCAAAGGTAGTGATCTCAGGATTATTACCAGTGCCATGTGCTAGTCAAAGTAGAAATAGCAGGATATATCGGATGAATATGTGGCTGAAGAGATGGTGTGAGGGGGAGGGTTTTAGATTCCTGGGATATTGGGACCAGTTCTGGGGGAGGTGGGACCAGGGCAAACTGGACGGGTTACACCTGGGCAGGACCGGGACTGATGTCCTAGGAGGAGTATTTGCTAGAGTGGTTGGGGAGGGTTTAAACTAAATGGCAGGGGGATGGGAACCTTTGCAAGGAGTCAGAGGAGGGGGAATCAAAGACAAGAACAAAAGACAGTAAAGGGAATAAGAAAAATGATAGGGAGAGAAATAAAGGGCCAGAATCAAACAGGGCCACAGTGAAACATAGTGGGAAGGGGACAAGTAATGTTAAAAAGACAAGCCTTAAGACTTTGTGCCTTAACGCGCGGAGCATTCGCAACAAAGTGGATGAATTAATCATGCAAATAGATGTAAACGGGTATGATATAGTCGGGATTATGGAGACATGGCTGCAGGGTGACCAGGGATGGGAAATGAACATCCAGGGATATTCAGTATTTAGGAAGGACAGACAAAAAGCGAAAGGCAGTGGAGTTGCATTGCTGGTTAAAGGAAATTAACACAATAGTGAGGAAGGATATTAGCTCTGACGATGTGGAATCTGTATGGGTGGAGCTGAGAAAGGGGCAAAAAACGTTAGACTCCCAAGCTGTAGTGGTGATGTTGGGAATGGCATTAAAGAAGAAATTAGAGACGCATGCAATAAAGGAACATCTGTAGTTATGGGTGACTTTATTGCATGCATATAGATTGGGCAAATCAAATTGGTCACAATACTGTAGAGGAGGAATACATGGAATGTTTACGGGATGGTTTTCTGGACCAATACGTTGAGGAACCAAGTAGAGAACAGGCCATCCTAGACTGGATATTGTGTAATGAGAGATGAATAATTGACAATCTAGTTGTGCGAGACCCCTTGGGGATGAGTGACCATAATATGATAGAATTCTTCATCAAGATGGAGAGTGACGTAGTTGATTCTGAGACTAGGGTCCTGAATCTTAATAAAGGAAACTACGAAGGTATGAGGCGCGAGTTAGCTATGATGAATTGGGAAACGTTACTTAAAGTGATGACGGTGGATAGGCAATGGCAAACATTCAAAGTGCGCATGGATGAACTGCAACAATTGTTTATTCCTGTCTGGTGCAAAAGTAAAACAGGAAAGGTAGCCAAACCATGGCTTACAAGGGAAATTAGAGATAACATTAGATCCAAGGAAGAGGCATACAAATTCGCCAGGAAAAACAACAGACCTGAGGATTGGGAGTGGTTTAGAATTCAGCAAAGGAGGACCAAGGGATTGATTAAGAAGGGGAAAATAGAGTACAAGAGTAAGCTTGCGGGGAACATAAAAACTGACTGTAAATGTTTCTATAGGTATGTGAAGAGAAAAAGATTGGTGAAGATAAATGTAGGTCCCTTACAGTCAGAAAATGCATACTTTGGTTCTGTCTTCACAAAGGACACAAATATCATACCAGAAATGTTGGGGAACACAGGGTTTAGTGAGAGGGAGGAACTGAAGGAAATCAGTATTAGTAGAGAAATGGTGTTGGGGAAATTGATGGGATTGAAGGCAGATAAATCCCTAGGGCCTGATAATCAACATCCCAGAGTACTAAAGGAAGTGGCCCTAGAAATAGTGAATGCATTGGTGGTCATCTTCCACGATTCTATAGACTCTGGAACAGTTCCTACAGATTGGAGGGTAGCTAATGTAACCCCACTATTGAAAAAGGGAAGTAGAGAGAAAGCAGGGAATTATAGACCAGTCAGCCTGACATCGGTAGTGGGGAAAATTCTAGAGTCCATTATCAAAGATTTTATAGCAGAGCACTTGGAGAACAGTGGTAGAATCAGACAGAGTCAGCATGGATTTACAAAAGGGAAATCATGCTTGGCAAATCTACTAGAATTCATTGAGGATGTAACTAGTAGAGTTGATGAGGGGGAGCCAGTAGATGTGGTTTATTTGGACTTTCAGAAGGTTTTCGACAAAGTCCTACATAAGAGATTAGTATGTAAAATTAAAGCGCATGGGATTGGGGGTAGTGTATTGCGATGGATAGAAAATTGGTTGGCAGACAAGAAACAAAGAGTAGGAATAAACGGATCTTTTTCTGAATGGCAGGCAGTGACTAGTGGGGTACCGCAGGGATCGGTGTATGACCCCAGCTAGTCACAATATATATTAATGATTTAGATGAGGGAACTAAATGTAATATCTCCAAATTTGCAGATGACACAAAACTGGGTGGGAGGGTGAGTTGTGAGGAGGATGCAGAGATGCTTCAGGGTGATTTGGAAAAGTTAGGTGAGTGGGCAAATGCATGGCAGATGCAGTATAATGTGGATAAATGTGAGGTTATCCCCTTTGGTAGCAAAAACAGGAAGGCAGATTGTTATTTGAATGGCTATAAAATGGGACAGGGGAATATGCAGTGAGACCTGGGTGATCTCGTACACCAGTCACTGAAGGTAAGCATGCAGGTGCAACAGGCAATAAAAAAGGCAAATAGTATGTTGGCCTTCGTAGCGAGAGGATTCGAGTACAGGAGCAGGGATGTCTTGCTGCAATTATACAGGGCCTTGGTGAGGCCACACCTGGAATATTGTGTGCAGTTTTGGTCTCCTTATCTGAGGATATGCTTGCTATAGAGGGAGCGTAGCGAAGGTTACCAGACTGATTCCTGGGATGGTGGGACTGACGTATGAGGAGAGATTGAGTCGGTTAGGATTATATTCGCTGGAGTTCAGAAGAGCGAGGGGAGATCTCATCGAAACCTATAAAATTCTAACAGGACTTGACTGGGTAGATGCAGGAAGGATGTTCCCAATGGTGGGGGAGTCCAGAACCAGGGGTCATAGTCTAAGGATACAGGGTAAACCTTTCAGGACTGAGATAAGGACAAATTTCTTCACCCAGAGAGTGGTGAGCCTGTGGAATTCGCTGCCACAGAAAGCAGTTGAGGCCAAAACATTGTATGTTTTCAAAAAGGAGTTAGATATAGCTATTGGGGTGAAAGGGGTCAAAGGATATGGGGAGAAAGCGGGAACAGGTTACTGAGTTGGATGATCAGCCATGATCATAATGAATGGCGGAGCAGGCTCAAAGGGCCGAATGGCCTACTCCTGCTCCTATTTTCTATGTTTCTATTAGCTAGGCCATCAAGGCCATCCCCACCCACTGACTCTGAAAGAGCCAACCCCCTACAACTGTGAATAGACATCCTGGGGCATGTAGAATCTTGAATTTCATTAGAAGATTCCAGAAAAACCTCATTAGAACCAAAGGGGATTGACCACCTGTTCATCTCTGATGAACCAAGTTTTGTTACACGGACAAGCAGACAGTCAGTAACTGAGTGGACAGTAGCTGAGAAGGCTGCTGCTCCCCTGTCTCTCTCTCTCTCTCCCCAGAAAACATCAAGTGAAAACCGTCTGCGACTAGGGGACCCTACAAGCCTACAGACCGCTAAAGCCAGCCACCAGGGGATAGAGAGCCAACTGCAATTCTGCCTTCAAGCAACGCTGAGCGAAGCAAGCCAACTAAAGTGCACTTTGACCAGTGAGGATTTCAAAAATACAGCTTCAGCTGAGGGCTACTGGATTTACAGACTGTATTTCAGTTCCATTTATTTTGGAATTTAATCCAACCACCAAATCTGTTTCCCTCTGTAATCTATTTGTGTGTGTGTAATTCTCGTGTGAATGTGTAGTGTATTTTTAGTATTTTTAAATCGAGTTTGATTAAGTATAATAAACTTACCTTTTTCTTTTTTAAACTCGAGAAACCAGTCCAATTGGTTCTTTTGCAATCACAGTAAAAGAAAAAGGTAAAACACTCAGAGGTGGTAAGCATAACCACAGTTTAAAAGGAATAAATCCTGTTGCAGTCAAATAAGGGGAAGGAGCAAGAGGGGAGCCTGAGACCCCCTCCTCACCTGGCTGAACGCTCCTGGTCCCTGCCAGTGAGATACTCCTGGTTCCTGCCAGCCAAATACTCATGGTCCCTCCCAGTACCATTCAGGTGGGGACTGGAGTTAGAGGCTGGGTGTTGGGGGGTGGGGCTGGGGTCATATGACTGTTGGCTCTGATCGTCAGGTACAGTCAGTATGAACTGGGCACCACATCTCTCCACCACTGCTTCTGTCAACACTAGGCTCCACATTTTAGGTACCATTGGCATTTGATCAAAGGAAAGAAAGCACCTGCTGGTGTTATGGAGTTATGTGTAAATTATCAAAGCTGCTGCCTAACTTGACTGAGAAGGTTTCTCAGTCACAGATGGAAGTCAGTAAACTGTCGCTTGAGATTTACAGATAGGATTGTTCTCTCAACATTGCATCGATTCTGCAGACTGATCTCTCCTGTAACTCAGGCTAGCTGGACCAGCACAAATGTGTGGCAAATCCTCAGCCCAGCTCTTGGTTAAAATGAGCAGATGTGAAACTTTTACAACTGTTTCTCCAAATTTCCTAAAGCACAGCAGATCTAAGTTATGTAAGAAAGTAATACAATAGCAAAGAGTTACTTACAGTCAGTGTGTGCTTAATCTTCCTGTGCTGATGAGTAGATCTGTGACACTCTGACACCGGCCACTCCCTTCAGCACAAATCAACTTCCTGATCATCGCACACTGCAATATTTCCTTTGTGAAATCAGAGCTGTCTTTCCTCATTGTGATCTTTTCAACTGAAAAAACAGATCACTCTGTAGTAACATTGAGTAACAAACCAGGGATCAGACTGGGGAAAACCTTCAGAGTAATAGTAACTGGGGAACAGACTGGGGAAAACAGATCTCCAGAGTAACAGTAACTGGGAATCAGACCAGGGAGCAGATCCCTCAGAGTAACAGATCCCCCAGAGTAACAAACCAGGGATCAGACTGGGGAAAACAGATCCCTCAGAATAACAGTAACCAGGGATCAGACTGAGGAACAGATCCCCCAGAGTAACAAACTAGGGATCAGATTGGGAAAAACAGATCCCTCAGAGTAACAGTAACTCGGTATCAGACTGAGGAACAGATCATTCAGAGTAACAGTAACCGGGGATGGAGCAGGTAGTGAACTCGGTGGGCCGAAGGGCCTGTTTCAGTGCTGTATCTCTAAACTAAACTAAATTACACGCCACAGCCCTGGGGCATAAACCATTCAGCCTCAAGGGAATACAGACCTACTCTATGCAATCTACCTGTCTTATAATTTAACCCTTTAAATCCTGATATCATCTGGTCATGGCACCCCCTCCAAGGTCAATATATCCTTCCTGCAGTGTGAGGCCCAGAACTGAACACAATTATTCCAATGGGTTTTGACCAAGACTCTCTACTTCCTCCCCTTTATATTCCAACTCCCTTCAGATAAAGTCCCTGTCCACTAGCTCCTTGTGATTTGTGCACATGGAGCCCTAAATCTCTTTGCTCCTGAGAGTTTCCAGTCTCTCACCATTAAGAAATTACCCCAGTTTATTTTCTTAGATCTGAAGTGAATGACATCACACTTCCCAACATTGAACTCCATCTGCCACAGTTTTGCCGACTCACTTAGTCTGTCAATGTCCGATTGCAAATTCCTGCTTCCATCTGTAATATTACTTGTTCCTTTGGTGTATAAATTATTGTAGGATTCACAGGACTACACATAATATCCAAAAAAGAAAATGTGGGTTTTTATTATACTTTAACTAGAAGATATATATGTAGTTACTGCATGAGCCACATCTAAACACATCTTACTCTGTTGGGCTACACCCAAAGATCACTGGTCATGTGTGATGTGATATCACTTCCTCTGGTGGACTCTAAAAGTGGTCCACTCTAAAGGTGGTCCCATTCCCCACAACATTCCCCTTTTTCCCAAAGATAGAATTATATTATATATAAATATATATTATAGAATTATATTACAATATACAATGATATTGCAGTTTTGACTAACTATACATGATTAAAACAAAACGTTATTTACAAGTAAATGAGTTTAACACTCTCTAAAACGTAGAGGAGGTTTGCTTATTCGTCTTGATCTTGCTATCGTAAATGTCTTCCCAGAACTGAACTCGTCCTAGTGACTTCTCTGAGACTCTGGTGATTCGGGACTCTGGTTAGTATGTTCTTTCTCTGTGCTCATAGCCTTTTTACAGTCATCTTCAGACTTTGTCTTTGAACTCGTCCGTGTTGTCACAGGGTTGTCACAAGTAGTGTTGTCAGGCAGTTCTCTGAGTTGACGTCGGTTCCATCTGAGAATTGCACCGTTGAGCATCTGGACCTCATGAGATCTGGACTGGTCTCGTATCCTAGCAATTTCTGCAGGATATCAAGTTCCTGACACGTGAGTGAGAAATCTGACCTTCTGTCCTACTCACAATTGAGCTAATTCTGGTCCTGCTTGCCTGTCATACGATGCCTTCATTTTCCCTTGTTTAGATAGCTTAGAAAATGATGACCGGCAACATCACCAATCACCGGCAATCCCTCTGGCCTTCGGGTACTTGCTGCAGCGAACTGAAGCCCAAGGAGAGACTCCTGGTCATATTGCCTCTTCGTGACAAGACTCCGAGCCTTTGTGTCATCCTGTACATGGACTGATCCGACGGTTTCCTCGATAGTTTCTACCATCTTCGCTGCGTTACTGACTTCATATATTGTGACGATTTGTTATTCTCGGTATACTTGATGTCCTGTGACAGCTGGTCCAGTTGTGTCTATAACATAAAACATTTGCGGTTGCCATTTGGAGCTCACATAGCTGCACTGCAAGGTTATCTTCCAATGCACTTGATTGGAAAACCATTGTAGGCAGTCAACCTAGCTGTGATAGCTCATACCATATATACCCATTTCTTTAGATACATGTCCTTCAGTATACGGAATGAGCAGAATACTTGCACTTGCTCTGGTGTCAATTTTTACTCTGAGCTAATGCTTGCCACTCTTCTGTGACATATAATCCTGATCATAGCAATGCCTCAGATTGCATAACAGCATTGACATGTTGATCCAAATTAACTGTGGAGTGCTTGCTCGCTGTTTGCATGAGTGCACTCTTCATCTGTATCCTCCTGGCAATCTGTCCCTCTGCTGACCTGATGTACCTGCTTGGGTTTTTGTTGTGTGTTGGCATACCTTTTGTTGCATTTGCCATCCTGTCTTGTAGACGGTCTCTGTGTATGTGATCTGCCACCATTCCTGTGTGCAGTATCTGAGCTCGGCCTTCTGCACTGCCTTGCCCAATGTCCTCACATGCCACACGCTTTGCACTGGTTCTGGTCTGCCAGACAACTGCGAATTGGGTGAGTCAGACCACATTTGCCACAAGGCTAAGGAGACTTCTGAGCCTTGGTTACCATACCAATTGTCGTAGCCACTTGTAACTGTTGATGCCCAGCCATGATGGCTTCAAATTTCCTTCCATTTTTGAGTAATGCATCTATGGTGTGTCCTCTCTTCTATTCTAGCAGGTCTTTATGAAAGGTCTCTAGTGGGGTAGTCACTATTACTAGCTCTATAATCCATTCCGACAATTCAATATCTGCAAAGTCACAATATTGAGCTTTGTCTCAGCACCTTGCCACAAACCGGTCAATGGACTCATCTTGCCATTGCCAGTAGGTCATAGGCTCAAGCCTATGTCAGAAATTGACCTTTACCTTCAGTTGCTGCTCCAGGAATGTCCATAGCATGCTAGGTCCTTTTGATCCTCAGCTGACAATCCTGATGTTGTTGCAGGCCCTCGTTGCCCAATGCAACTTTAATTTTGGTAGCTTGTTTCTCTGCCTCACTCATTTCTTGATCCAGGAAACACAGCCCCAAAACTTCGTTGAAATGGTTTCAATTAAGACGCTATGTCCGACGGCTTCCAATACATGACTGGATATCTGAAAGCTATGGTCTTAATGATCCTGCTTTTTTATAAATATAGGACTTTTTACAGGTTTCTTTTTCACAGGTACACTTCCTTTTTTCTTGCTTAGACAGATTCATTTTCTGTAGGCCTTACCCTTTGCAGTACCGGCAGCTGCTACAACCAACCTTTTACTTTGTGCGGGACCCAGTGGTGCTGTTGGGTTTGTCCCTCTTTTTTCGGCTTAGTCCCTACCCACGAAGAAAAACAATGGGAAAACTAAAACAGTACTGACTACAGCTACTCCTTTTCAAATTTTGTGACCCACTGCCAGATTAGGTGAAAGCTCTGATCTCCTGGCAAATTGTCTGCTTTACTCACAGAGTTTCAACAACTCCTGGGGTCCTGTCTGTAGTCTAACTCGCTGTAGTATTGTGGGGTCTCCTGCTAACAGCTCTCCTGCCGGATCATCAGCCACTCCAGATAAGCTCTCACTGGCTCTTCTTTGTTGCTGTTCTTTGTTCTTACTTGGTGTGTTCTTCAGAAAAAAAATCAAATGTCGCCACAATGTAATAATACTTGTTCCTTTGTTGTGTGAACTATTGTACGATTCACAGGACTATATGTAATATCCAAAGAAAACTAGTGTTTTTATTATATTTTAACTCTAACTTACATATATATATAGTTACTGCACGAGCCACATCTAAACATGTCTTCCTCTATTGGGCTACACACACAACTCCCTGATCATGTGTGACATGACATCACCTCTCTGGTGATCTTCACTTACAGGTCTTATGGTGGTCTGCTCTTAGGGTGGTCCCACATCCCACATCCCACAACACCATCTACATGACTTACTGTGCCTCCAAAGTTAGTGTCATCTGCAAATTTGGATATGCAACTCTCTATTCTTTCATTCAAGTCTTTGATAAATATGGTGAAAAGCTGAAGTCCCAGTACAGATCCCAGGGGAACACTTGTCACATACAGTAGCATGGTGGTTATGTTACTGAACTAGTCATCCAGAAATCTAGACTAATGTTCCGGAGATATGAGTTCAAATTCCACCGCAGCAGCTGGGGAATTCAATAAATTAAATAGATTTGGGATAAAAAGTTAATGCCAGTAATGGTAACTATGAACCTAGTGAATTGTTGTAAGAGCACACCTGGTTCATGGGTGTCCTTTCATGAAGGTAATCGTTCGCCCTTACCATAAATGAATAAACAGCCCAACAAGAGAAGGGGCAAAACTGGATTTAGATTCAGGAAATGACGTTGGGCAGGTGGAAGGGGTATCAGTGGGAGAGCATCTTGGTGGTAATGATCACAATTCAGTAAGATATAGCGCAGTTATGGAAAAGGACAAAGAGTAAATGTTTAAATTGGGGAAAGGCCAATTTTACTATGCTGAGATATGATTTGGCAAGAGTGGTCTGGTAAATCAGTGTCAGAGCAGTGGGAGGTATTCAAGGACGAGATAGAGATGGTTCACAACAAATATGTTCGCAGAAAGAAAAAGGATGGGACTCCCAAATCTAGACTCCCTCTGAATGTCAAAGAGCATGCATAGTAGCGTAAGGCAAAAAGGGAAGCTTATGTCAGATACCAAGAGCTCAATACTATAGACAGGCTAGAGGAGTAAAGAAAGCCAGAGGTGAAACTAAACAGGAAATTAGGAAAGCAAAGAGAGGGCATGAAAAGATATTGGCAAGTAAAATCAAGGAAAACCTTGAGATGTTTTATAAATACACAAAGAGCAAGGGGATAACTAAGGGAAGATGGGGTTGATTAGAGACGAAAAAGGCAACTTGTCTGTGGAGGCAGGAGGCATGGGCATGGTTCTTAATGAATACTTTTGTTCTGTCTTCAGAGGGGAACGAAGCAGACATTGTAGTTAAGGAGGAGGTGAATATTCGATATATAAACACAGTGAGAGAGGAAATATTAAGGGGTATAGCATCTTTCAAGGTGGATAAATTTACAGGCCCAGATGAAATGTATCCCAGGCTTCTAAGAGAAGCAAGGGATGAAATAGCGGAGGCTCTGAGCATCATTTTCCAATTCCCTCTGGCTACAGGTATGGTGCTGGAGAACTGCTAAGCATTTACCATTGTTCAAAAAGGGAGGAAGGGATAGACAAGGGTTGTCCAACATACGGCTCGTGGGCCAGGATCCGGCCTGCCAAATGTTTGCATCCGGCCCGCAGGTGTAAACTGTTCCCGAGGCCATTCCTCATCCTCACCATGACTGGAGATGAGAAATTTTCCTTTGTCAGAACAGGCTTTTAAATTATTGCGCTGTCAGTTTCACAGGTGACAGCTACTGACTTTCACACAGTTGCAGAGAGTGGAACGCTCTTTTAACGCACTTTAAAAAGTCAGTTCTTTTAAAAAAGATTGCTGTCAGTTTCAGAGCCAAAGCCGCTGACAGCGGGAACAGCCGTTTCCCAAAAGACTCGGGGTTTTCCAGCAGGTTCTGACTTTCTTTTTTAAAGTGCTGAAATGTCCATAGTTGTGGACCAAGAACTGGAAAGTGGGATTAGGCTGCATAGCTCATTTTCAGCTGGCACAAACACAATGGGCCGAATAGCCTCCTTCTGTGCCATAAATTTTCCATATTTCCTAAAAATAACTTGCCAATCAGAGTATATGGATGATCCAGTGAACTGATATCTAATAGGAGTATGCATTCATCTGCTATCTAACAATAGGAGTCCATATATAGGATCACAGGAACAGGCGTAGGCCATTTATCCCCTTGAGCCTGTCTTCTCATTCAGTGACATCATAACTAGCTTGCGACCTTACTCCACGTACCCACCATTGCCCCATATCCCTAAACAACTTTGTTTTAGAAAAAAAAACAATCTCAGATTTTAAATTAATAACTGATCGAACACCAATTTCTGCTTGTGGAAGAAAGTTCCAAATTTCCACCCCACTTTGTGTAGAAATGCACTTCCTCCATGGCCAATATATCCTCCTCAGGTGTGGTGCCCAGAACTGCTCACAGTACAGTCTAACCAGAAGTTTGTATAGCTGAAGCATGACTTCTACCCACTTGTATACCAGTCTTCTAGATATAAGGGCCAGCCTTTTTGATAATTTTCTGTACCTGTTCAGAAATTTTTAGCGATCCAAGTACCTGGACTGCTAAGTCTCTTTGAACCTCTACTGTTTCTAGCTTTTCACCATTTAAAAAGTACCTGTTCTATCCCTTTTTAGGTGCAAAGTGTATGACCTCACATTGCGTACATTGAAATCTATTTGCCACAGTTTTGCCCATTCACTTAATTTATTAATATTCTTTGTAATTTTATGCTTCCGTCTACACTGCTTACAATGCTGCCTATCTTTATGTCAGCTGCAAAGTTGGTATCTCAACAGGAGTCTGTATTGATGCCACACATGGAAGCATGAGTTAACTGTTTTTAGGAACAGTGGATGTAATCATCATATTGCAAGTTTCCTCCATGATTGCAACAACTACAACAACAACTTGTATTTATATAGCACCTTTAACATAATAACATGTCCCAAGGTGCTTCACAGGAGTGTTACAAAGCAAAATGAGCCACTTAATGCGATATTAGGTCAAATGGCCAAAAGCTTGGAGAAAGGGGTAGGTTTTAAGGAGCGTCTTCAAGGAGGAACGAGAGGTAGAGAGGTGGAGAGATTTAGGAAGGGAATTCCCGAGCTAAGAGCCTAGGCAGTTATAGAGAAAAAAAGAAGAGGAGCAGGAGTAGGCCATTTGGCCCTGCTCCGCCATTCAAAAAAGATCATGGCTAATCATCTAAGTTGAAGGCACGACCACCAATGATGGAGCAATTAAAATCGGGGGTGCTCAAGAGGCCAGAATTAAATGAGTGCAGATTTCTCAGATGGTTGTGATCTGGATGAGATTACAGAGATAGGCAGGAGTGAGGCCATGAAAGAACTTGAAATCAAGAGAATTTTAAAATTGAACATTGCTTAACCGAGAGCCAATGTAGGTCAGCGAGCACAGGGGTGATGGGTGAATGGGACTCGGCATGAGTAAAGATGGGGCAGCAGAGTTTTGGATGGCCTCAAGGTTATGGAGGGTAGAATATGGGAAGTTGGCAAGGAATATGTTGGAATGAATGACGGTTTCAGCAGCAAATCAGCTGAGGCAAGGAAACGTCCGGTGATGCTATGGAGCTGGAAAATGGCCGTCTTAGAGGTGGCGTGAATATGTGGTCAACTCAGGTTCAAATATAATGCCAGTGTTGTTTCAGCCTCAGAAAGTTGCCAGAGAGAGAGTTGGAGTGGGTGGCTAGGGAATGAGTTTGTAGTGGGGTGTATGGGGGTTGGGGCAGGGTGTGGGGAGGGGAGCGGGTATGGGGTGTATGGAAGGGGGTGTGGGAGAGGAGAGAGGGGTGCATGGGAAGGGAGTGGTTGTGGGAGGTGGGAAATGGCGATGTATGGGAGGGGGTGTGGGGGAGGGAAGTGGCAGTGTATGGGAGGGTGTGCGGGTGAGGGGAGTGGGTGTGGGGTGTATGGGAGGGGGTGTGGGAAAGGAGAGTGGGTGTATGGGATGGTGTGTGGGGGTGATGGGGGGGGTGAGAGGAGGGGGTGTGGAGTGTATGGGAGGGGGTTAGAGGTGTCTGGGAAGATGTGCTGGGGAGGGGAGTGGGGTATATGGGAGGGGAGTTGGTATGGGGTGTACGGGAGGAGGTGTGGGAAAGGAGAGTGGGTGTGGGGTGTATGGGACGGTGTGTGGCGGTGATGGGGGAGGGGAGGGTGCGGTGTGTGGAGTGTATGGGATGTTGTGTGGGGGAGGGGCTGATGGGATCGGGAGGGGGTGATGGGGTGTGGGGGAGGGGGTGATAGGATGTGGGGGAGGGGGTGATGGGATGTGGGGGAGGGGGTGATAGGATGTGGGGGAGGGGGTGATGGGGGAGGGGATGATAGGATGTGGGGGAGGGGGTGATGGGATGTGGGGGAGGGGGTGATAGGATGTGGGGGAGGGGGTGATGGGGGAGGGGGTGATAGGATGTGGGTGAGGGGGTGATGGGGGAGGGGGTGATTGGATGTGGGGGAGGGGGGTGATAGGATGTGGGGGTGGGGGAGGGGGTGATAGGATGTGGGGGAGGGGGGTGATAGGATGTGGGGGAGGGGGTGATGGGATGTGGGGGAGGGGGTGATGGGATGTGGGGGAGGGGGGTGATAGGATGTGGGGGAGGGGGTGATGGGATGTGGGGGAGGGGGTGATGGGATGTGGGGGAGGGGGTGATGGGATGTGGGGGAGGGGGTGATGGGATGTGGGGGAGGGGGTGATGGGATTTGGGGGAGGGGGTGATGGGATGTGGGGGAGGGGGTGATGGGATGTGGGGGGGGGAGGGGAGAGGGTGATGGGGTGTGGGGGGGGGAGGGGAGAGGGTGATGGGGTGTGCGGGAGGGAAATTGGTGATTGGGATGTGGGGGAGGGGCTCTGCCTCACTACCTCTCCCGAGTTGCAATGCATTGGACGCTCTGCTCCCCGCGCCTGCGCACTTCCTCCAGTCGCAAGCCCGCGGTATACGTGCGCGCCTCCGGGCCGGCGTCCGTTTGCCGCTGTGCGTGCGCGCTCGCGTTGCTGCCACACGGAGCCCGAGCGCGAGCCCAGCCGCCGCCATGGCCACGCAGGTGCAGAGTCTGCCACCTAACCCGCTGCCGCCGTCTCACGGAGTTCAGGCCCCGGAACAACCGCGCCCGGAGCCGGGCCCGGTACACGCCCAGGCCGCGGCCCCGGTTCAGGCCGCTGGGCCTGAGCAGGCAGCCACCCAGGCCGGAGCCGGCACCAGGCCCGAGGCCAAGCGCCTCATGGCAGCCCCGCCGCCCAAGGTGAACCCGTGGAGTAAAACGGCTTGTACCGGAGAGACTGGCACTCCCAGCCCGGCGCCGCCCGCAGAGCCTGGGCCTGGGGCCACCACCGGGACCGGTCCCGACCCCCCGGGCCAGGCCGGAGACAGCGTCGAGGAGCCGAGAGCCGGTTGCGGCCGCAAGAAGGAGTTCATCGAGGCACCGCCGCCCAGGGTCAACCCCTGGACCAGGCGAGTGAGCGGGGGCGGTGTGGAGGCTGAGCCAGGTGAGTGTGGGAACGGGAGAGATTTACAGCTGGGCCCAGGCCGGGGTCATGTACTGGGAGGGAAGGGTGTCGCCGCCCAGCGCCCCTTTCAAATCCCAGGTTCGCCGGGCCCAGACCCACCCCCAGTCCCAAATCTCTTCACACCCCCACCCCCCCCCCCCCCCCCCCCCCCCCAATCCCCGATCCCCAATCCCAGATCCCCGATCTCTCAGAAATTCCCAGACTCCCTGGACTGGGGATCTTCCTCCACCCCAGTTCCCCTCAAATAGGTTGAGGTTAATTGGCCATTATAAATTGCCCCTAGTATAGGTAGGTGGTAGGGAAATATAAGGACAGGAATGTGGTAGGAATATGGAATTAGTGTAGGATTAGTATAAATGGGTGGTTGATGGTCGGCACAGACTCGGTGGGCCGAAGGGCCTGTTTCAGTGCTGTATCTCTAAACTAAACTAAACTCCTTGACTCGGAACCTCTCGTCCCCAGATCTCATGTCTAAGAACCCCCCAATTTCCCTGGACTGGTGATTCCCCTATCCCCTTCCAGATCCCAGACCCTCAAATTTCCTTGAACCATAGAAAAAGTACAGCACAGAAGGAGACCATTCAGCCCATCGCATCTGGCCAGCGGAATAAACTATCCACCCAAACTAATCCCACTTTCCAGCACCTGGTCCTTAGCCCTGCAGGTTACAGCACCTCAGGTACATGTCCAGGTACCTTTTAAAAGAATTGAGGGTCTCTGCCTCCACCACCATTCCTGGCAGTGAATTCTAAACACCCATTACCCTCTGGGTGAAAATGTTTCCCCTTATGTCTCCTCTAATCCTTCTACCAATCACCATAAATCTGTGCCCCCTGGTAATTGACCTCCCCACCAGGGGAAACCGGTCCTTCCTGTCCACTCTATCCAGGTCTCTCATAAATTTGTACACTTCAATCAAGTCACTCCTCAGCCTCCTCAGTTCCAGGGAAAACAACCCTAGCCTTTCCTCATAGCTGCAGCCTTCAAGCTTTGGCAACATTCTTGTAAATCTCCTCTGTACTCTCTCCAGAGCAATTGTGTCCTTTCTGTAATGTGGTGACCAGAACTACACGCAATACTCCAGCTGTGGCTTAACTAACGCTCTATACAGTTCCAGCATCACATCCCTTCTCTTGTACTCTATACCTCGGCCAATAAAAGGAAGCGATCCATATGCCGCCTTCACTATATCCACTTCTGCCACCTTCAGGGACCTGTGGACATGCACGCCAAGGTGTCTCACTTCTTCTACACCTCTCAATATCCTCCGTTTACTGTTTATTCCCTCGCTTTGTTTGCCCTTCCCAAATGCAATACCTCACACTTCTCTGAATTGAATTCCATTTGCCACTTTTCCGCCCACTCAACCAAAACATTGATAACATTGTGGAGTCCACTGCTTTTCTCCTCACTATTAACTACACGGCTAATCTTTGTGTCATCAACAAGTTTCCCAATCATGCCACCCACATTTAAGTCCAATTCATTAATATATGCCATATACAACAAGGGACCCAACACAGCCCTGTGGAACACCACTGGAAACTGCTTTCCATTCACAAAAACATCTGTCGACTACTACCCTTTGTTTCCTGTCACTGAGCCAATTCTGGATCTTTCCTGTCACTGAGCCAATTCTGGATCCAACTGCCACCTTCCCCTGTATCCCATGGGCTTTCATTTTACTGACCAGACTGCCATGCTGGACCTTGTCAAATGCCTTACTAAAATCCATGTAAACCACATCCACTGCACTACCCTCATCAATCCTCCTTGTCACTTCCTCAAAAACCTTAATCAAGTTAGTAAGACATGACCTTCCCCTAATAAATCCATGCTGACTATCCCTGATCAATCCATGCCTTTCTAAGTGACAGAATCTATTCTGAAGGACAGGATAAACTAACAATTTACCCACCACCAAGGTCAGACTGACTGGCCTATAATTACCTGGCTTATCCCTCGCACCCTTTTTAAACAATGGTACAACGTTTGCTGACCTCCAATCCTCTGGTACCTCACCTGTATCTAGTGAGGATTTGAAGATGATCCTCAGCGTATCTGCTATTTCCTCCCTGGCTTCCTTTAACAATCTGGGATGCAATCAGTCCAGTCCTGGTGATTTATCCACTTTCAGGGATGTCAAGTACTTCCTCTCTCATTATGCTTATTATATCTAATATTTCACACTTCTCTTTAACTACAATGTCTGCATCTCCTTTGTGCAGACAGAGACAAAAAACTCATTAAGAACCCTGCCCACATCTTCTGCATCCATGCATAAGTTCCCCTGTACATCTCTGATAGGCCCTACCCTTTCCTTAATTATCCTCTTGCCCTTAATGTACTGAAAACATCTTTGGGTTTTCCTTGATTTTACCTGCCAATTTTTCATGTCCTCGCTTTGCTTTTCTAATTTCCCTTTTTACTTAGCCCCTGCACTTTGTATATGCCTCCAGGCTTTCTAAAGTATGGGACCTCCCCCAATTTCCAGACCAGGGACCCACCAGATTCCAGACACCCCAGGATTAGGATCCTTCAAGACCAGGATCCACCCCCTAGACTGATAATCTATCAACAGACAGTATTTATTCTTTTTGTTCTTGATCTTGAGGTGCTATAATAACTTATGGTTTTAGCTCTCTGAGCGAGTGTCTTTTGGGGCTGTTTCCATTAGAACAGGATATTTTGTATGTAATTTGACAGGTGTTAAAGTTATGAATGGATGGGACAGCTTTGATTGAAACAGCCTGTTTGTGGAGGTTGGGGCAGGGGCGAGTTAGTTTATGTAGGCCTAGGGGATATAGAGAACAGGAGAACTTTTTTTTTACAAGATTGTGAGGCTGGAATGCATGATCAGAGGCCATTAAGAATAGGTTAGGTTGGTGGTTGAAGGAAAGGGGCAATAAAGGGATCTGGGACTGCTGGTATGGAGGGTAAACTCCCATATAGTGTGTTTGATGCCAATGGCCTCTTTCTATGTCTGTGTCTGGCTCCTCATTTTAACCTGTTTCTGGATGCTTGTACTGTTGCTATAATGTTCTCAGTTTAACAGCCATTTTTTTTTTGCCAATTCATTTGGTGCTGAATCTGCGGAGAATGAAGAAGCTGTTATCCACAAACAGGCCTATCTAGCTTGTGTGAATCATGTGTCCTAGTCAACACAGTTGCAATAATGTGTTTTTACCAAATTGAACTATGAATTCACCATCACAGACAGTTCCTTGATATTGAGGGACTTAAATGTAAACTCAAGATTAGTTCTGGGCTTGGATGATCCTTCCCCAAGACTTGGATAAGTTCTGTGTGCCGGCCATGGCGTGCCTATCTATTCTAATCCCATTTTGTAACACTTGGCCCAAAGCCTTGTATGCTATGGTGTTTCAAGTGCTCATCTAAATACTTCTTAAATGTTGTGAGTGTTCCTGCCTCGACCACCCCTTCAGACAGTGTGTTCCAGATTCCAACCACCCTCTGGGTGAAAAAAAAATCTTTCCTCAAATCCCCTCTAAACCTTCTGCCCCTTACCTTAAAATCTATGCTCCCTGGTTACTGACACTTCCTCTAAGGGAAAACATTTCTTCCTATCTACCCTATCTATGCCCCTCATAAGTTTGTATACCTCAATCAGGTCCCCCCTCAGCCTTCCCTGCTTTAAGGAAAACAACCCTAACCTATCCAGTCTCTCTTCATAGATGAAATGCTCCAGCCCAAGCAACATGCTGGTGAATCTCCTCTGCACCCTCTCCAGTGCAATCACATCCTTCCTATAGTGTGGCGACCAGAACTGTACACAGTACTCCAGCGTTTTATACAGCCCCATCATAACCTCCCTGCTCTTATATTCTGTGCCTTTGCTAATAAAGGCAAGTATCCCATATGCCTTCCTAACCACCTTACTTACCTGTGCTGCTGCCTTCAGTGATCTATGGACAAGTACACCAAGGCCCGTCTGACCCTCTGTATTTTCTAGGTCCTACCATCCACTGTATATTCCCTTGCCTTGTTAGTCCTCCCAAAATGCATCACCTCACACTTCTCAGGATTAAATTCCATTTGTCACTGCTCTGCCCATCTTACCAGCCCATCTATATTGTCCTGTAATCTAAGGCTTTCCTCCTCACTATTTACGACACCACCAATTTTCGTGTCATCTGCGAACTTACTGATCGTACCTCCTATATTCATGTCTAAATCATTAATGTACACTACAAACAACAAGGGTCCCAGCACCGATCCCTGCGGTGCACCACTGGTCACAGGCTTCCAATCGTAAAAACAACCCTTGACCATCACCCTCTGCCTCCTGCCACTAAGCCAATTTTGGATCCAAATTGCCGTGGGCTCTTACCACCTTGACCAATCTCCCATGCGGGACCTTATCAAAAGCCTTACTGAAGTCCATGTAGAGTCATACAGCACAGAAACAGGCCCTTCGGCCCATTGTGTCTGTGCCGGCTATCAAGCACCTAACTATTCTAATCCCATTTTCCAGACTACATCAACTGCTTTACCTTCATCTACACACCAAGTCAGCTCCTTGAAAAATTCAATCAAATTTGTTAGACATGATCTCCCCCCTGACAAAGCCATGCTGACTATCCTTGATTAATCCCTGCCTTTCCAAGTGGAGATTAATCCTGTCCCTCAAAATAATTTCCAGTAGTTTCCTTACCACTGATGTTGGACTCACTGGCCTGTAATTACCTGGTTTATCTCTGTTGCCCTTCTTGTATAATGGTACCACATTTGCTGTCCTCCAGTCCTCTGGCATCTCTCCTGTGGAAAATTTGTGTCAGAGCCCCTGCAGTCTCCTCCCTTGCCTCACATAACAGCCTGGGATACATCTGATCTGGGCCTGGGGATTTATCCACTTTTAAACCCACTAATGCCTCCTCCCTTTCAATGCTAATTTGTTCAAGTATATCACAATCCCTCTCCCTGACCTCTACACTGACATCATCCTTCTCCATAGTGAACACAGATGAAAAGTAATCATTTAAAAACAGTGTCGTAATGAGTTAAACAACTGACACCAGGACACATTTATTATCCATTGCACCGTTTATTATTTTAAAAGCAATTCTGTGTGTTGCCAAAAGTATGAAATAAGTATTTGAGAATACTTAAATGAAGTGTAGCAGTTGTGTATTAAATTCTAATAAAAAGGAAACTATGGGTATTCTGAAATCAAAACAGAAAATCCTGGAAATAGGCAGGTTAGTTGGAATCTGAGAGAGAGAGAGGGATATTACGGTTTAGGGTGGAGGTACTGTGAGAACTGTAAGCACATCTGAAGTGGTATCTCCACCCAAACATTAACCTGTCCATTCTGATTAATGTTGATGGAGATCCTGTGTGATTCCATTATTTTCTGTTTGTATTTAAGTTGTCTGACGCACTTTTTAAACCAGTCCCTGATCTTTGAACAAAAGCAAAATACTTCAGATGCTGGAAATCTGAAACAAAAACGGAAAATGCTGGAAATACTCAGCAGGTCAGGCAGCATCGGGAGAGAAAAACAGCGTTTCAGTTCTGATGAAAGTGCACAGACCTGAGACTTTAACTCTGTTTTTCTCTCCATAGATGCTGCCTGACCTGTTGAGTATTTCCAGCATTGTCTGTTTTTGTCCCTGGTCTTTGAAACCCGATTGCTTGAAGGAAACTGCTCTGTTGGTGATAGTTGCCAGTCTTCAGTGAGTGATGAGAATAGGCATTGGAACAGAGCCTCTTCCTACGCACATTGCTGGTCTGAACCCCTGGCACTGTGACACGCGCTCTAGGTTTCAATGGGAAAATAATGTACTTGTATTTACACAGTGCTTTACTGTGTCCTCGGGCTGTCCAAAGAGCTCTTGCAACAAATGAATTACTGTGGAAGTACAGCCACTGTCATAGGCACACATGGCAGCCAAGCTGTGTGATTACCAACAGCAGTGTATATTTTTATAGGTCCTGAAGACAGAAAACAAAGAGTAGTGGTTAATGGATGTTTTTCGGGCTTGAGGAAGTTCCCTAGGGATCAGTGTCGGGACCCTTGCTCTTCCTGATATAGGTTAATTACCTAGAATTTGGTGTACAGGGCGCAATTTCAAAGTTTGCAGATGATACGAAACTTGGAAGCATTGTGAACTGTGAGGAGGATAGTGTAGGACTCCAAAAGGACATAGACAAGTTGATGGAATGGGCAGACAGGTGGCAGATGAAGTTCAATGCAGAGAACTGTGAAGTGATTTATTTTGGTAGGAAGAACATGGAGAGACAATATAAAATAAAGTGTACCATTCTAAAGGAGGTGCAGGAGCAGGGGAACCTGGGTGTATATGTGCATAAGTCAATGAAGGTGGTAGGACAGGTTGAGAGCACGGTTAATAAAGCATGCAGTATCCTGGGCTCTATTAGTAGGGACATAGAGTACAAGAGCAAGGACCTTATGTTGAACTTGTATAAGAAACTAGTTTGGTCTCAACTGAAGTATTGCGTCCAGTTCTGGACACCACGCTTTCGGAAAGACGTGAGGGCATTGGAGAGAGTACAGAAGAGATTCACAAGAATGATTCCGGGGATGAGGAATTTCAGTTATGAAGATAGATTGGAGAAGTTAGGACTGTATTCCTTGGAGAAGAGAAGGCTGAGAGGTGATTCTATAGAGGTATTCAAAATCATGAGGGGACTGGACAGAGTAGACAGAGGGAAACTGTTCCCACTCGTGAGAGAATCCAGAACAAGAGGGTACGCATTTAAAGTAATGGGTAAGAGAAGCAAAAGTGACAAGAGGAAAGACTTTTTCGTGCAGAGAATCGTTAAGGTCTGGAATGTACTGCCTGAGAGTATGGTGTAGCCAGGTTCAAGTGAAGCATTCAAAAGGAAATTAGACAGTTAAATGAAAAGGAAGAATGTGCAGGGCTTTGGGGAGAAGGCGGGGGAATGGAACTGATTGAATTGCTCTTTCGGAGAGCTGGTGCGAACACAATGGGCCGAATGGTTGCCGTCTGCACTAACAATTCTGTGATTTAACATAGTAAAACATCCCAAGGCGCTTCACAGCAGTGTCATCAACAAAATTTTGACAGGTTTTTGAGGTTTGCGAGCAGAAGAGGTAGTTTTTAGGGACTGTCTTAAAGGAGGAAACAGAGGTGGGGAGGTTTTGGGAGGGAATTCCAGAGCTTAGGGCCTAAGTAGCTGAAGGCACAGCTGCCAACAATGGAATGATTAAAATTGATGATGCGCAAGAGGCCAGAATTGGAGGAGCTCAGAGATCTGAGGTTTCAAGAAAAAAAGACTTGTTATAGCATCTTTCATGACCACAGGATGTTCCAAGGCACTTTACAGCCAATGAGTTATTTTTTGGAGTGTATTCACTGTTGTAGGAATGTAGGAAGTGTGGCAGTCAATTTGTGCACAGCAAGCACTCTCAAACAGCAATGTGATATTGACCAGATAATCTCTTTTTATGATAATTGAGGGTTAAATATTGGCCAGGGCTCCCTGCTATTCTTTGAAGTAGTACTTTGGGATCTTTTACACCCATCTGTGGGGCAGACTGGGCATTGGTTCATCCAAAAAATGGCACTTCAGACAGTGCAGCACTCTATCAGTACTGCACTAGAGTGTCAGCCTAGATTTTTGTGCTCGGGTCCTGGAGTGAGACTTGAACCCACAACTTTCTGACCCAGAGGTGAGAGTGCTATGAACTGAGCCATGGTTGTAGGGCGAGAGGAGATTACAGAGATAGGAAGCGACCAGGGCTTTGAAAACAAGGATGGGAATTTTAAAATTGAGGTATTGTGTAACTGGGAGCCAGATTAAAAAAAATTGGTGTACACAGGGAAGATGGGTGAACTGGATTTTATGTGACTAAGGACATGGACAACAGAGTTTATGGAGAGTAGAATGTAGAGGGCTGGCCAGGAGTGCGTTGGTATAATCAAGTCTAGAGCTAACAAAGGCACAGCAAATGAGATGAATAATTTATTGTTGCTAGTCTTGATAAGTTGAATTTTGACCAGGGTAGCAGAAGAGTTTCCCACTTTTCTTTGAATGGTGCACTGGGTTCTCTAACATTCACGAACCATTGGAACAGGTAGACAGGGCCTTGATTTGATATCCCATTCAAAAAACAGTGCTCTGACAATGCAAAACTCTCTGTGCAAGATTGTGATCAAGGCCTGTGGCGAGGCTTGAGGAAACAACCTTGTGACTGAGGCAAGAGTCTGACCAACTACTGGCACTTAGTTCAATTAGTCACTTGGATAACCTCAAATAGCACTCGTGTTCTTATGATGAGCAAACAAAATGTATGCTGCAAAAAAAAAAAATGGAAATCGGCTGCAGATATGGCTACAACAACTTGCATTTGTATAGCACCTTTGACATAGAAAAGCATCCCAGAGTATCTCAGGAAAGAAAAGTGGAGTAAGTTTTTGTTTGGAATGCTCCATGAGAACTTGTAGTGCTCTATAGTTTTATTATATTGGGGTGTATCGACATGATACTGCTGTACTCGATCACAAAACAGGATCCGCCAATCAGCAGATGTTACAAAATATCAGGTTAGAAAGTTATAGACAGTCTGGGAAAAGCACACTGGCAAAACCTGAGGGGCGACTGGTGTGAGCGGCGTTCTGTTGTGTGCGAAGGGGTGGCAGAAGCTATATACAGAATTACTGTGCTAGCACGAGGGTGAAAGGGAATGACCCCGATCGTCTGTTGGTACTTAGTGGCGAAATCCATGCCAGTAAATGCCTCAAGTTTGTAATTACATGAAAGCAAATCCGAATGATTGCAACCATAGCAACGTTAATGTCCTGGACTAACAGCTCGTGGGTTCCACATAGATTACCTTATTGTGGACAGGTAAGGATGCCAAAATATTACAGTAGTTAAAAGTTGCCGATGCAATTTTTCTATTGTGTCCAGTAAACATAAATTAGCAATGTTTTTGTGATGTGTTGTCCAGATCCTGTTTGCTCACTGACGCTATGTCTTTATTAAAGCATCTTCTCTGGCATTTAGCAGGGAGCTGCTGTGGAAGATCTGACTCTGCTTTCCTGCCATATTTCTGAAATTTTCAGCAACTTTTAAAATATCTCCTTTCTTGAGATGTTAGGTCAGGACACTGCATCGGCTGGTCACATACCTCACTGGTTGGTCATCCTGTGTCTACGACTCCAGTGAGTGTGCGTGCGCTTGCTCGCGTTCATTCTCTCTCTCTCTCTCTCTTTCTCTTCTCTCTCTCTCTTTCTCTCTTTCTCTCTCTCTCTCTCTCTCTTTCTCTCTCTCTCTCTCTCTCTCTCTCTTTCTCTCTCTCTTTCTCTCTCTCTTTCTCTCTCTCTCTCTTTCTCTCTCTCTCTCTTTCTCTCTCTCTTTCTCTCTCTCTCTCTCTCTTTCTCTCTCTCTCTCTCTCTCTTTCTCTCTCTCTCTCTTTCTCTCTCTCTCTCTTTCTCTCTCTCTCTCTCTTTCTCTCTCTCTCTCTTTCTCTCTCTCTCTCTCTTTCTCTCTCTCTTTCTCTCTCTCTTTCTCTCTCTCTTTCTCTCTCTCTCGTTTGAATGGGGGGGTTTCTGGGTAGCACTTGGAGGCAAGGAAGCTCTGGCTGATTTTCTTACCCCTTTCCCCATTAAACCTTTGCCTCAGGTAGGTTAATTGTGCTTTGGTTGCCACTGTCTGTGATTTGCTGTCCCAGCACAGATCAGGAGTTGAGCAAGGGGACCTATTGTGATGTATATTACATTTACCCTCTGCACATGGTTTGAATGGAGTCCCAGAAGTCACTGTAACCTGTGACTTGTGTTGGTTTGGAGCTGACGTGTTGCTTTTCTAAAATTGGCTTCTATGTATGTGTTTGTTTTGAGTTTTCTAGGCGCATTTATTAGCTTCCAAGCACTTGTTCTAAAAGTTCTCAGATGGAAGACTGAGTGTTTTGGACTCATTATATTGCATAGTGGTAAATATTAATCCCACTCCCACCACTATCAAAAAAAGAAACCAGTCACCAAACTATTTCAGTAGACCATACCAAAGGTGGCTCCTACCCAAGTGTAAGATGGTCATAAGTGTGCCGGGGGTGTTAACGAACTAATAAAATGTTGCTGTATGAAATTAATTGTGCTATAGGAAAGAGTTTAAAAGAAATGAGCATTCTGGGACTGGGGGCTGATATTCCATTTGCATTGCTTCTACCAAGCATTTTAGTCAGCTCTGCAAATTCTGCAGTGAAGGCTGAATACCCGCTTGTTCAGTATAAAGTACTCCAAAAATCTAGGTTCTGCACGTTCATCTGAGAGAGGATGTGCATCAGAAGTCTAACATTAATAACGTTTTATGCTACATTAAGTTCATGACATTACAAATAAATTTTCTTTTCTCGTGTTTTAACTAGTGCATTCAACCACACACACATTCTGCCTTACCGCAGCTTTGTAACATCGAAACTGCAATTGTACTGAAGTCCTGGCTCGTGTGGGCTGGTTGGGGATTGAGACCATACTCCTGAGGGTCCAGCTGAAAAGGACTGGGTTCATCGTCTAGATGTTTGATGCCAAATTGTCCAAGGTTTGGTTCCATTTTTAGGCTGAAAGCAGGCAGATATTCCCTTGGACAGTTCAAGTGTTTTTTATTTATTTATTTAGAGATACAGCACTGAAACAGGCCCTTCGGCCCACTGAGTCTGCCGACCAACAACCACCCATTTATACTAATCCTACATTAACCCCACATTCCCTACCACATCCCCACCTTCCCTCAATTCTCCTACTATCTACCTACACTAGGGGCAATTTACAATGGCCAATTTACCTATCACCCTGCAAGTCTTTGGCTGTGGGAGGAAACCGGAGCACCCGGCGGAAATCCACGCAGTCACAGGGAGAACTTGCAAACTCCACACAGGCAGTACCCAGAACTGAACCCGGGTCGCTGGAGCTGTGAGGCTGCGGTGCTGACCACTGCGCCACTGTGCCGCCCATTGCAAAGCAACCTAGAGGGTTGTGACACCAGTGTAGAACCCTAGAGCAGCTTACTCAAGACTGATTAGTAATTTGAGATAAAATGCGTTGAAACTGTGATGAGCGGAAGAGAAATTGGCAACCAGGTTGGAACAACTTTTGAGTTCGGGTGATGCTGGAGTCTATGTTTGGCACAATGGTTACATTTTACATTTTGGGCACGTATGACTGGTCTCTAGAAGTAAACCAACACTTGAGAGCTGTGACCCAATTCAGGCCGTATCCTCTTTCCAATAGCCAATTAACCAGCACTAAATGTGAGTGAAGAAGAGGAAGATATGCCTGGGAAATTAGCGTCAGTTGCTGCACTGTTGCAGATAGAAGGGTCAGAGAGGGAATGTCACAGTTGAACCAGTGCGAGGCAGAACAGAATTCAGAAAGCTCATCCTGACTGGGTGACAGGCGCATGTTTTCAGAGTGTGGTCAACATATGTCAGCCAAGAGCGACGTCTCAATTCATTCCATCTTCGCTGCCTCCGGAGAATACTTGGCATCAGGTGGCAGGACCGTATCTCCAACACAGAAGTCCTCGAGACGGCCAACATCCCTAGCTTATACACACTACTGAGTCAGCGGCGCTTGAGATGGCTTGGCCACGTGAGCCGCATGGAAGATGGCAGGATCCCCAAAGACACATTGTACAGCGAGCTCGCCACTGGTATCAGACCCACCGGCCGTCCATGTCTCCACTTTAAAGACGTCTGCAAACGCGAGATGAAGTCCTGTGACATTGATCACAAGTCGTGGGAGTCAGTTGCCAGCATTTGCCAGAGCTGGCGGGCAGCCATAAAGGCGCGGCTAAAGTGTGGCGAGTCGAAAAGACTTAGCAGTTGGCAGGAAAAAAGACAGAAGTGCAAGGGGAGAGCCAACTGCGTAACAGCCCTGACAAGCAAATTTTTCTGCAGCACCTGTGGAAGAGCCTGTCACTCTAGAATTGGCCTTTATAGCCACTCCAGGCGCTGCTCCACAAACCACTGACCACCTCCAGGCGCTTACCCATTGTCTCTCAAGATAAGGAGACCAAGGAAAGATTCTGCAAGAGGTAGATAGGAACCAGATGTCAGAAGAGCTGGATGTAAGGGGACAGATACAGTGTAAGAGTTAGAATTGGCAGTGAGGAACATTGTAGATTAGCTGCTGTGTTAGGGTGATCAGGCTGTCTACATCTACCACACTGCCTATAGATCTCTCTCTCTTGCAATGAGCAGTGAATCAGCTCATCAGATTCCTTTCTTCCCCCACCCTACCCAAACCAGCTCATCCTACTGACCTTGTGAACTGTGAATTGTCAGTGTTTTATAGATCTCATACTGATTTGGAAAAAGTGCTTGTACTTAAATTGTGCCTTAATTATCTTTCTAAATCGTGGATGTCAAGGGATATAGAGGATTGGATAAGGAAAAAAAAAGGAGGCGTATGGCAGATTCAGAGGGCTGAAAACAGCGGAAGCCCTGGAGGAATATAGACAGTGTAGTGGGGTACTTAAAAAAAAAAGTAATTAGGAGAGCGAGGAGGGGGCATGAAAAAACACTGACTGGAAAGATAAAGGACAATTCCAAGGCATTTTGTAAGTATATTAAGGGCAAGAGGGGAACCAGGGAAAGAGTAGGGGCCATTAGGGACCATAGTGGCAATCTGTGTGTGGAGCCGGAAGACGTAGGTGAGGCTTTAAATGATTACTTTTCATCCGAAATCACTATGGAGAAGGACGATGTGGTGTAGAGATCTGGGAGGGGGATTGTGATATACTTAAACAAATTAGCATTGAAAGGGAGGAAGTATTAGTGGGCTTAAAAGTGGATAAATCCCCAGGCCCAGATGAGATGTATCCCAGGCTGTTATGTGAGGCAAGGGAGGAGATAGCAGGGATTCTGACACAAATTTTCAAATCCTCTCTGGCCGCAGGAGAGGTACCAGAGAACTGGAGGACAACAAATGTGGTACCATTATTCAAGAAGGGTAGCAGGGATAAACCAGGCAATTACCGGCCAGTGAGTCTAACATCAATGGTAGGGAAACCATTGGACAAAATTCTGAGGAACAGGATTAATCTCAACTTGGAGAGGCAGGGATTAATTGTGGATAGTCAGCATGGCTTTGTCAGGGGGAGATCATGTCTAACAATGTCTAGGGCGGCGCAGTGGTTAGCAACCTCACAGCTCCAGGGACCCGGGTTAGATTCTGGGTACTGCCTGTGCGGAGTTTGCAAATTCTCCCTGTGACCGCGTGGGTTTTCGCCGGGTGCTCCGGTTTCCTCCCACAGACAAAGACTTGCAGGTTGATAGGTAAATTGCCCCTAGTAAATTGCCCCTAGTGTAGGTAGGGAATATGGGATTGCTGCAGGGTTAGTATAAATGGGTGGTTGTTGGTTTGCACAGACTCGGTGGGCCGAAGGGCCTGTTTCAGTGCTGTATCTCTAAATAAAAAAATAAATAAACTTGATTGAATTTTTCGAGGAGGTGACTAGATGCGTAGATGAGGGTAAAGCAGTTGATGTAGTCTACATGGACTTCAGTAAGGATTTTGATAAGGTTCCGCATGGGTGATTGCTTAAGAAGGTAAGAGCCCATGGGATCCACGGCAATTTGGCAAATTGGATCCAAAATTGGCTTTGTGGCAGGAGGCAGAGGGTGATGGTCGAGGGTTGTTTTTGCGAATGGAAGCCTGGTGTACTGCAGGGATTGTTGCTGGGACCCTTGCTGTTTGTAGTGTACATTAATGATTCAGACGTGAATATAGGAGGTATGATCAGTAAGTTTACAGATGACACGAAAATTGGTGGTGTCGTAAATAGTGAGGAGGAATGCCTTAGATTATAGGACGATATAGATGGGCTGGTAAGATGGGCAGAGCAGTGGCAAGTGGAATTTAATCCTGAGAAGTGTGAGGTGATGCATTCTGGGAGGTCTAACCAGGCAAGGGAATATATAATGGATGGTAGGACCCTAGGCAGTACAGAAAGTCAGAGGGACCTTGGTATACTTGTTCATAGGTCACTGAAGGCAGCAGCACAGGTAGATAAAGGGGTTGGGAAGGCATATGGGATACTTGCCTTTATTAGCCGAGGCGTAGAATATAAGAGCAGGAAGGTTATGATGGAGCTGTATAAAACGCTCGTTAGGCCACAGCTGGAGTACTGCGTACAGTTCTGGTTGCTGTATGATAGGAAAGATATGATTGCACTGGAGAGGGTGCAGAGGAGATTCACCAGGTTGTTGCCTGGGCTGGAGCATTTCAGCTATGAAGAGAGACTGGATAGGTTAGGACTGTTTTCCTTAGAGCAGAGAAGGCTGAGGGGGGACCTAATTGAGAGGGGTAGATAGGAAGAAACTTTATCTCTTAGCGGAGGTGTCAATAACCAGGGAGCATAGATTTAAGGTAAGGGGCAGGAGGTTTAGAGGGGATTTGAGGAAAGATTTTTTTTTAACTTAGAGGGTGGTTGGAATCTGGAACACATTGCCTGAAGGGGTGGTGGAGGCAGGAACCCACAACATTTAAGAAGTATTTAGATCAGCCATCAGCACACAAGGCTAGGGGCCAACTGCTGGAAAATGGGATTAGAATAGATAGGTGCTTGATGGCTGGCACTTACAAGTTGGGCCAAAGGGCCTGTTTCTGTGCTGTACAACTCTATGACTCTAAATCGCCCAAAAGTCCTTCATAACCAATAAATTGTGTTGAAGGATTTGATGGTCATTGCTTAGAGTTTAAAACTTCCATTGACATCTGCAGTAAATTGAAATCAGAGATATTATTGGGTGTGAATAGGTCAATGAATTAAAAGGAATTTTTTCTTCCTTTTTCGGTCTTTGTTTTATATAAAGGAACTGGTGTGAGATTGAAGCGAGAGAGGATTGTGCATCCCATATTGCATATTGCATACTTTAAATGACCAGCCAAGTAGCTGCTTTTATTCAAAATAAAAACAAGAAATGCTGGAACCACTCAGTTGCTTTTATTCAGTTCATCTCATGGAACTCAGAGGTTATCTGTGACTGAACTGGTTCACCATTGGTAATCGAGATCGATAGATTTTTGGTACTGGGGGAATTAAGGGATATGGGGGTAGGAACTCAAACAGGAGTAGGCCATTTAGCTTTTCGAGCCTGTTCTTCTATTCATTGAGATCATGGCTGATCTGCGACCTAACTCCATATCCCTTAATATTTCTGGGTAACAAAAATCTGTCAATCTCAAATTTAAAAATTACAATTGATGTAGCATCAATTAGCATTTGTGGAAGAGTTCCAAACTTCTATCACCCTTTGTGTTTTTCAGTGTTTCCTAATTAGTGCGGGATGGTGGAGTTGAGGTAGAAGATCAGTCATGATTGTGTTGAATGGCAGAGCAGGTGCAAAGGGCAGACTGGCCGACTCCTTCCCCTATTTCTTATTAGAAAGTTTACCTTCCCCACCCGACAAAAAGTACTGCATAATAATCGCAAGAGACTCCATGTTCAGAAAGACCATCATGCAGATTATCAGCTGTTAGGTAGTAGCACAGCACCAGGTCCACATTTCAACTCTGAACTTTCTCCTCTTTGTGCTCCAGTTGAGGAGGTTCATGGTGTTCCAGGCCTGCAGAATTTGGCCCATTTACTCTGCATCTTTGTGGTGTCTTCAAAACAAGCACAATTTGTGATTATGTGGTGGGACAATGCCCCAAGCAGTGCTGACACCATTTACACAGTAGACCTGCCTGTGAGGAGGGATGGTGCTGCCTATCCCAATGCCCACCATCAGGTTTAGGTGGTTTTCCAATGCAGATTCATGCGCTAATTATATTCCAGTGATATGCGAGGCTGTGTGGAACCCACAATGGTGACGTAGCTTAGTATGCTTAGAATGCTCATCAGATGTTGTGCATACATGTGTAGTGGCTCAGGTCGTTTGTGACGGTATGAATTTCCGCTGAAGTTTTGTGCTGTGATCCTACAGAAGCTATGCTGTACCTTTTCTATGGCTCCAACAGCCTTGTTTGTTCAAGATGTTTGTCAAGTCTGGATGCAGAAAGTGACATTTGAATTATACACAGTTGGGATGTACAAACTGGAAAAAGACCATTGTGGCTCAAAGTTTTAAAAAGAGCCATATTCTTCAGTCTGTGCTTCCAGCAAAAGTACTATCCAGTTTGCTTTTCAATTTGCCAGTAAATGTCTGGTGTGGAAGGGTCATTGGATCAACATTGCAACCTGCTGTGGGAAATTTGCCAGTGTTTGGAATGCAGACTTTAAACCAGGCTTCTCCTGCCCTTTAAATACACTGAAATATTTAAAGGAGCATTGCCACTTATTTGTATAGCACTTTTCATGACCACAGGACATCCAAAGTGCTTTACAGCCAATGAAGTACTTTCAAAGTGTTGTCACTATTGTACACAAATTGGCTGCTGTGTTTTCTATATTCCAACAATCTCCCACAAACAGTAATGTGATAACGACCAGATAATCTGTAATTGTAATGTTGAGGGATAAGTATTGTCCAGGACATCGGGGATAACTGCCCTGCTGTTCAAAATTGTGCCATGGGATATTTTGTGGCCACCTGAGAGGGCAGACGGGACTTTGGTTTACCATCTCACCTGAAAGACAGCACCTCTGATAGTGCAGCACTTCCTTGGTACTGCACTGGAGTGTCACCCTTGATTTTTGGGCTGAAATCCTGAAGTAGGACTTGAGCCCATAACCTTCTGAATCATAGGCGAGAGTGCTACCAGTGTAGCCGGGGCTGACGCTTGCATACAGTTACTAGGTAAAGACAGAACAAACAGGCATTCAAGCAGTTTCCTCTTCTTCTGAGGTAGTCCCTCGGGAACAAGGATGACTGTGTTCACTCCAGGGTTGTGGGTCCTTAGGTGATCGAATAGTCCAATCCTGATGTTCCAGGTCTCAAAGTTCATTTTGAGGGGGTGTTAGATGTCTATGTGTGGCCTTTGTGCACCGACTAACACACGGTGCGAGCGACGCAAGGTCTCCATACAGTACTTTTTATTTCTACTACAACAACTTGTATTTGTTTTTAAATCCTTCGGGACATTCCCAAACTGCGGCATGGCTATTTAGTTTTTGAAATGTAGGCAGATATGGCAGGCAGTTTGCACATTGCAGTGTGCCACAAACAGCAATAAGAGGAATAACCAAGTAATCTTTATGATGGAGGTGAAGGATTATTTTGGCCAGGACATCAAAAATACAATTGACATGGGTTCTTCAGAATCTAGCTGAAGTGGCAGTGGGGCCTTGATTTAACATCTTATTGGAAAGGTAGAGCCACTCACAGTCCAGTATGCCCACAGCCCTGCACTGAAGTGTCAGCCTAGATAACGTGGTCAGGTTCTAGATTGGGATTTAAACCCACAGCCTTCTGATTCAGTCAATACCAGAGTCTAGTGGTTCTGAAATATAATTCACTGTAGTTTTCTCTCTGGTTTCTGACTGAGATGTGAAAGTGAAACATGTTACAGTATCTTCCTAAAGCACGAGTGGTATAAAATTGGATATGAGGCATGCCTCATAAAAAATTTAAACTGCCTCTTACTGAGTCCTGGCAATCTCCAAACTCTGTATCCTAATGTTACTATCTGGGTTTTGGTGAGATTGGCCTGCAGACATCAAGTAATTGAGATAAATGAGAATGTTCTGAATACTGTAAGTGACTGAAGACTGGCTGGTACTGGGTGAGGAGTTTACTGTAGACCAGAGTTTTTTTTTACTCGTTTGTTGGATGTGAGCATCGCTGACAAGGCCAACATTTATTGCCCATCTCTAATTGCTAGGCCATTTCAGAGTCAACCACATTCACATTTAGACCAGACCAAGTAAGGACGGCAGATTTCCTTTAGTGAACCAGGTGGGTTTTTACAACCATTTTACTACAATCAGCAATGGTTTCATGTCACCATTAAACTAGCTTTTAAATCCAGATTTATTAATTGAATTCAAATTTCACCTTTGGCTGTGGTGGGATTTGAACCCATGTCCCCAGAGCATTAGCCTGGGCTCTGGATTACTAGTCCAGTGACATTACCACTACGCCACTGCCTCCCCAGCCTTTTCACTGCCTCCCCAGCCTTTTCACTGCCTCCCCAGCCTTTTCACTGCCTCCCCAGCCTTTTCACTGCCTCCCCAGCCTTTTCACTGCCTCCCCAGCCTTTTCACTGCCTCCCCAGCCTTTTTAGTCTTCTCTCCAGTATGTGGGTGACTGCTGCACATGTAGTACTGATCCTGTACACACACTCCCAATGGTTAGTCCTCGTGAGCCTGGACAATGTGGCAGGTTTAACTGAATTCCTGGGACACCATTGGCGTGGATTATGTCGGTAAATTGAAGAGGTGGATGTATATTTGTTATGGGGAACGATTGAGGGGTGTTGGCAATCACTGGGTACAGTTTCCTGCCTCTGGCATTGACCTGATGGAGCGTAATTTTTGTATGTTCTCCTATAATCCTATGTAGAATGGTGCATTGTAGAGTAATATCTCCATTTGTATTCCAACACTCTCGGCAGCAACTGACCATTGTCTCTGCAGCCATGTGCTGAGCTAATGGTTTCAAAGCATTCTTCAACACTAATCTATTGAGAAAGGTTTAAAGGGATTGAATTTATGAGTGAGAGAGTAGACTACAAGCACATTAAGTGCTGAAGTTTAAAGGCTGCTACTCTTCAGGTATTTTAATGTCTTTACTTATTTATGGAAAAGATTGCTCACTCCAGCAGGACACTTTGCATTAAAACAGCTCTGTTTTCAGGGTTGAGAACTCCCAATAGAAATCAAGATTCAAAACAAAAACAGGCAGCCAAATAAATATCTGCCATCAGTAACTTATCTTCAGAAATCGAAGCTGTGCTACAGTTCATTAAAATTCTTGGGTTATTTGATTACCATTTACGTGTTTGCTGTCTGTCTTGTATTTTTCTAGTCTCTGTTTTTTGCCGTAGAAATTTCAGCCATGCGTGGTCAGTTTTTCCCCATCCTCAGCTGGGAGATGCTGAGAAGTTCAGAAAATGACCTGCATTGCACTTGAAATTGGCAGCAGTGCAGCACAGGGCATCAAGTAATTAAGTTCTGAAGAAGGGTCACTGACCCAAAACGTTAACTCTGCTTCTCTCTCCATAGATGCTGCCAGACCTGACGAGTATTTCCAGCATTTCTTGTTTTTGTTTTAGATTTCCAGCATCCGCAGTATTTTGCTTTTATTACATCAAGTAATTAAACTGGTTCCCTTTCTTCTAGTCGAGTTTGTGACTCTTGAGTTTGTGAGATGGTTTTTTTGTTTATGTTCATTCATGGGATGTGGGCATTGCTCGCAAAGCCGGCATTTATTGACAATTCGTAAATGCCCTTGAGAAGATGGCGGCGAGCTGCCTTCTTGAACTGCAGTCCATTTGGTGAAGGTACTCCCACAGTACTGCTCGGTAGGGATTTCCAGGATTTTGACCTGGTGATGATGAGGGAACAGCAATATATTTCCAAGTCAGGATGGTGTGTGACTTGGAGGGGGACTTGCAGGTAGTGGTGTTCGCATCCTCCTGCTCCCCTTGTTCTAGGCAGAAGTGGTCATGGGTTTGGAAGGTGCTGTCGAAGAGCATTGGCAAGTTGCTGCAATGCTTCTTGTAGATGGTACACACTGCACCCACAGTGTGGAGGAAGTGTATGTTTAAGGTGGTGGATGGGATACCAGTCAAGCAGCCTGCTTTGTCCTGAAGAAGGGTCTCTGACCTGAAACGTTGACTCTGCTTCTCTCTGCACAGATGCTGCCAGACCTGCTGAGTATTTCCAGCATTTCTTGTTTTTATTTTATATTGTCCTAGGTAGAGTTGAGATTCTTGAGTAGTTTGGAGCTGCACTCATCCAGGCAAATGGAAAGCATTCAAACACACTCCTAACTTATGCCTTGTAGATGGTGGAAGGGCCTTGGTAGTCATGAGTTGAGTCATGTGACCCACAGGATGTTGGTGATGGTAATGTCTTTGTGAAGGGAAGGTGGATTGACTCTATCCTGTTGGACATGGTCATTGCCTGGCATTTGTGTGGTGCAATGTCACTTTCCACTTAATAGCCCAAGCCTGAATGTTGCCCAGGCCTTGCAGTATGTGGGCACAAACTGCTTCATTATCTGAGGAGGTATGAATGAAACTAAAACATTGCAATCATCAGTGAACATCCCTACTTACCTTATGATGGAGCGAAGGTCATTGATGAAGCAGCTGAAGATGGTTGAGCCTTGGACACTACGGTGTGGAACTCCAGCAATATCATGGGGCTGCGATATTGGCCAACAATCACAACCATCTTCCTTTGTGCTAGATATGACTAGCCAGTGGAGAGTTTTCCATGATTCCCATTGACTTCTATTTTTCTAGGGCTCCTTGATGCCACACTTGGTCAAATGTTGCTTTGATGTCAAGGGTGCAGTCACTCTCACCACTGGAGTTCAGCACTTACATGTTTGCACAAGGGCTGTAATGAGATCTGTAGGCAAGTGGTCTTGGCAGAACCAAACTGAACATTGGTGAGCAGGTTATTGGTAAATAAGTGCCGATTGATAGCTCCGTCAATGACACCTTCCATCGCTTTGCTGGTGATTGAGAGTAGACTGATAGGGTAGTAATTAGCTGGATTGGATTTGTCTGCTTTTCCTGGACAGAACAATTTTCCACTTTGCCAAGTAGGTGATGCCTGTGTTGTAGATGTGCTGGGACAGCTTGGCTAGAAGTATGGCTAATTCTGGAACACAAGTCTTCAGCACTACAGCCGGGATTTTATTGGGGCCCATAGTCTTTGCTGTATCCAGTGTGATCAGCCATTTCTGGATATCACATGGAGTAAATCAAAATGGCTGAAGACTAGCCTTTGTAATGGTGGGGACCTCAGGTGCAGATACAAAGCTAAGGCCATGGGCTGGATTTATGTGACGTACAGAGTGAGAGGCTCGGAGTCCATGTTTACACAGCACACGCTGCTTAGTCTTTGTGCCTGGACTTGCAGTGGATTGAGTGAGTGAGTCGAGTGAGGATTTAATCCCCCCTGAGGGATCGATAGTCTGTTCTTTGTGATTTAATGTGGAACTTTTGACTTACTGCTGCATTGGAGAAGAGTGTTTAGAAGTGCCCTGAACTTTAGTGCCCCGTATGGTCTGTTGATGATTCACTCTTGTCCCTATCCTGATACCTGTTCAGTTTCAGTAGTGTGTGTGTGAGGGTGATATCCGATCCAATTCAGTAGTGAGTTAGTGTATGAGAGGTGATACCCGATCAGCTTCAGTCGCGATCCTGTCTCTGCCACCTTCCTTGATCGATCGCCCTGCTAATGCTTGCTATCTGATTGAAGTGAAGTTGTGGGTAGGTGCTACTTTGAGCTGTATCCCAGTGTGCATCGGCACCTTCAGAACAAGAAGTGAAGCCACTCTCCATATCAAGTCATTGAAGTTTAAAGCAATAAGCTTGACCTGTGCACTGAATGACAGAGTGGGGGATTCTGCAGCTGAACCTTTTATGTTGGTTGCATAAGCTCTGTTTTCCAGAAACAGTTCAACAGTTGGCCCACACTACTTGATGAGTCATCCTTATTGGATTGGTTCGACGGTGCTTAGGGGCAATGCTTCAGCTCCTTAAAGCTAAAAGCACAGGACAGTAATGTGCAATACTCAATCTTCATAAAATGAAAAAAAGGATGATTTTCTGATAATATGCGTTTTGTGTTCCAAGAGTTACAAAGTCATTAAGTTGTATGTACATGAACACATCTTTGGGACTGAGATACCTGGCTGCAACTTAATGTTGGGTTCAGGATTAAAGTGGGGATGTTTCCTTCGATGTTACTTTAAAAGTGAGCGTGTGAAAGAATTTACTGCTTTTAATCCTGTATGCTCTAATTTAAAAACTGATTTTGCTGGAGGAATGACAGTGCTGATGCTGTGAAGATGATGATCTGATGCTGTGAAGATGATGATCCAATTCTGTTCACTAATATTTGATTATGGAGAACTTGCATTTAATATAATGCTCTTCATATGTACCAAAGCCTTTCTTTATGTATATAAATGCAGCAAGATTTCTCACATGTCAAATGACTGGGTACTCTGGGTTTGGTGTGGCATAGGACCAGGACACATGGGGAACTCCATGCACTTCAAATAGTGCCACGTGAACTTTCTCTTCTTTGGCCTCCTTATCTCGAGAGACAATGGATAAGCGCCTGGAGGTGGTCAGTGGTGTGTGGAGCAGCGCCTGGAGTGGCTATAAAGGCCAATTCTAGAGTGACAGGCTCTTCCACAGGTGCTGCAGAAAAATTTGTTTGTCGGGGCTGTTACACAGTTGGCTCTCCCCTTGCGCCTCTGTCTTTTTTCCTGCCACTGCTAAGTCTCTTCGACTCGCCACACTTTAGCCCCGCCTTTATGACTGCTCGCCAGCTCTGGCGAACGCTGGTAACTGACTCCCATGACTTGTGATCAATGTCACAGGACTTCATGTCACGTTTGCAGACGTCTTTAAAGCGGAGACATGGACGGCCGGTGGGTCTGATACCAGTGGCGAGCTCGCTGTACAATGTATCTTTGGGGATCCTGCTATCTTCCATGTGGCTCACGTGGCCAAGCCATCTCAAGCGCCGCTGACTCAGTAGGGTGTATAAGCTGGGGATGTTGGCCGCCTCGAGGACTTCTGTGTTGGAGATACGGTCCTGCCACCTGATGCCAAGTATTCTCCGGAGGCAGCGAAGATGGAATGAATTGAATTAACAGCTGCTTAAACAGGTAAATGTACTGCACTGGAATGACGGCTTTCATTATGGGCTCATGTTCTGGAGTGGGACCCATGATGACCTCGCTCAGGTGAGTGTGCTATTAAGTCAAGTTGCAGATTTGGTAGTTTCTAAATGTTGGTTTGTTGGTTCTGTCTCTGTGCTGCTATATATGATGGTGACAGTGGTGCGCAAAGCCCATGGCTACCTCCTGCAGGTCATGGGTTTTCTGCAGTGCTTAATGGGGCCACCATTTAGAACATTAGATTTTTTAGGAAGAGGAAAAGCCATTAGAGGGAAAGTCTCAAAACCCTCACGGGTCAGTCCTCTGTGAACCGTAGTATTGATGGAACCAGGAACAATGTTTTTTGTAACTGGGGTGCAACTGGTTGATGGGCAGCCATATTGCTGGCTGCTGTCCTTTTTCTCTCCTTTTTCTCTCCTTTCAACATAAACAGAACAGTTTTACCAACAAGATGCCGAAACAGAAAATGGCTCGCTCTAAATTAGGGCTTGGAGAGGGTTTCAAAAAGATTGCACATAAATTGGACAGTAACGATTTTGACAGTGCTGACCTCTGACTGTGGTTGCCTGCAATCTCTCGAGTGATCTTTTTTAAAGAATTGTTTGAATCACCAAGAAGTCTGCAGTGGGCACTCTGCATATTTGTTTAGTATTCATTCTCATATTAAATTACAGACCCGAGCATCTAAAGTAGCTGTAGGAATTTTGTATGAAGCTAATTCTGATTTCAGTGACAAGGCTGCACAAAATGAACATCTACTTAAGGTTTTAATTTTAGAAACCATTTAGTCGGGTGGGATACTTCAGTACAAATGAAACCTCAAGTGGTTTGTGGGTGGTACAAGTACTCAGTAATTTCTCTCTTAATTCACAAAAAGAGCTTTGTAATAGTGTGAGCCCTTTATCTATTGTGCCTTCAGGTCTTGTCACGTGGCATCACCACAACACTTGAACTTCAGGGCCGTTAGAGTTATGTACATGATAGCAGCTTTCAGCTGATGAAGGCTGTAAATTGTTCTACATTATCTGAACCATATGAAGCACTTGGGCTTTGTTCTAGTGAATTAGTAGCTGAATCCTTTCACTTGCTGCAATTGATTACAGTTGCACAACTATCAGTTATCATCGATTAGCCATTCACAAATCTTAGCATTTTTAAAGGGGTAATACTGTGCTGGAGTTTTCAGACAGATGTGCTTCATGAAACAGCCTCTAACATCGAGCTGTAGTGTTAGCCGTTATTTCAGGAGATTCTCCATATTCTGTGAGACAGACTGCTGTTGAATTATTGTGATGGTGTGTAACTGTGTTGGTTCATTGTGTTGCTGCCCTGTCGTGCCCCATCTTGTGTGGGAAGATATGGTACAGTGTCTTTCACTCCTTTAGTAAAATGACTGGGTGCTTTGTGTCAGGTTGTCTGTAAACAAAGCTAGGTCCAGAGGCTCAATCTGTCTCACTGTGATCACCATGCTATCAGCACTTTGGGCAGAGTCATGTTATGATGCATCGATGGATGATTAAACTGCCCTTTTATGATGTACGTTGCCTTACCCACAGCATGAAACGCTGCTTTGTCGGTCTTTCAGTCGCTGCAGCAAGTCTTGCCTCTTATCATCCTTGTCCCATTACGTAGAAGGGGGAAAGTGGAGAACCGGCCCTTGGTTAAGTGTGGCATTTTTACTCCGTGTATGTCCATAGTTTTGTTTCCTGTGCATGCAACGTTACATTCCTTGTACATACATAGAATTTACAGCACAGAAACAGGCCATTCGACCCAACCAGTCCATGCTGGCATCTATGCTCCATTTGGGCCTCCTGTCATCCTTTCTCATCTAATTATCAGCATAACCCTCTTTCCTTCTCACTTCTGCTTATTTAACTTCCCATTAAATGCATCTATCTTATTTACTTCAGCTACTACAGTTCCACAATCCCGCCACTCTGGGTAAAGAAGTATATTTTGAATTCCCTATTTGATTTCTCGGTGACTATCTTATATTGATGACCTCTAGTTTTGCTCTAACCCACAAGTGGAAACACTCTGTTTCACCTCTATCAAAACCGTTCATAATTTTAAAAACCTCTATTTGGTCATCCCCTCAGCCTTCTCTTTGACAAGAGAAAAGTGACCCAACCTGTTCATTTCCTGATCGATAAGGTCTCACATTTCTTGTATCATTCTTCTAATTACTGCATTCCCTCCAGAGCCTCTCAATCCTTATTATAATATGGCGACCAGAACTGTACATAGCGCTCCCAAGTTTGGTCTAACCAAGGTTTGATGCAAGTTTATCGTAACTTCACTTTTTAATTCTATCCCTCTAGAAATAAGCCTTAGCTTGGTTTGCTTTTTTATGGCCTTACTAACCTTTTTATTCATTTTTGGGATGTGAGCATTGCTGGCAATGCCAGCATTTATTGCCCACCCCTAATTGCCCTTGAGAAGGTGGTGGTGAGCCACCTTCTTGAAATGCTGCAGTCCATGTGATGTAGGTAAACCCACAGTGCTATTAGGAAGGAAGTTCCAGGATTTTGACCCAGTGGCAGTGAAGGAATGGTGATATATTTCCAAGTCAGGATGGTGTGTGGCTTGGAGGGCAACTTGCAGATGATCATGTTCCCATGCCTCTGCTGCTCTTTTCCTCCTATTTGGTAGTGAGTTTGGAAGGTGCTATCGAAGGAGTCTTGGTGAGTTTCTGCAGGGTATCTTGTACATGGTACACACCACTACTACTGTGCACCTATGGTGGATGGGTGGCTGTCAAGCTGGCTGCTTTTGTTTTGGATGGTGTCGATTTTCTTGAGTGTTGTTGGAGCTGCACCCATCCAGGCAAATGGAGAGTATTCCATCACACTCCTGACTTGTGCCTTGTAGATGGTGGACAGGCTTTGGGGAGTCAGGAGGTGAGTTACTCGCTGCAGAATTCCCAGCCTCTGACCTGCTGTTGTAGCCACGGTATTTATATGGCTGGTTCAGTTAAGTTTTTGGTCAATGGTAGCCCCCAGGATGTTGATGGTGGGGGATTCAGTGATGGTATTGCCATTGAATGCAAGGGAAGATGGTTAGATTCTCTGTTGTTGGAGGTGGTAATTGCCTGGCACTTGTGTGGCGTGAGTGTTACTTGCCACTTATCAGCCCAAGCCTGAATGTTCAGGTTTTGCTGCATGTTGGCACGGACTGCTTCAGTTTCTGTGGAATTGCGAGTGGTACTGAACACTATGCAATCATCAGTGAACATCCTGACTTCTGACCTTATGTTGGTGGGATGGTCATTAATGAAGCAGCTGAAGATGGTTGGGGCCGAGGACACTACCCTGAGGAACTCCTGCAGTGATGTCCTGGGGCCGAGATGATTGACCTCCAACAACCACAACCATGGAGTGCTAGGTATGACTCCAACCAGTGGAGAGATTTCCATCTGATTCCCATTGACCTCAATTTTGCTACGGCTCCTTGATGCCCCAGTCGATCAGTTGCTGCCTTGATAGTCACTCTTCGCTCACCTCTGGAATTCATTTGTTTTCTCCATGTTTGGACCAGGGCTGTAATGAGGTATGTAGCTGAGTGACCCTGGCGGAACCCAAACTGAGCATTGTTGAGCAGTTTATTCCTGAGTAAGTGATGCTTGATAGCACCATCGAAAAGACCTTCCATCATTTGCTGATGCTTGAGAGCAGACTGATGGGGGTGGTAATTGGCCGATTGGATTTGTCCTATTTTTGTGAACATAACCTGTGCAGTTTTCCACTTTTTCAGGTAGATGTTGTAACTGGACAGGAACAGCTTGGCTAAGAGCACAGCTATTTCTGGAGCACAAGTCTTCATGTTGTCAGGGCCCATAGCCTTTGCTGTATTCAGTGCGTTCAGCCATTTCATTACATCAAATGGAGTGAGTCGGATTATCTGAAGACTGGCATCTATGATGGTGGGGATCTCAGGAGGAGACCAAAATGGATCATCCGCTTGGCACTTCTGACTGAAGATGGTTGAAAATGCGTCAGCCTTGTGTTTTGCATTGATGTGCTGGGATTCCCCCATCATTGAAGATGCCTTGGGGACTGCCTTCTCTGGTTAGTTGTTTACTTGTCCACTACCATTCATGACTGGATGAGGTAGGACTACAGAGCTTTGATCTGATCCATTGGTTGTGGGATCGCTTAGCATTGTCTACAGCTTGCTGCTTTCACTGTTTAGCGTCACTACTTCTGTGATTTTTGTATTTGTACTTCAGATTCCTTTGTTCCTCTACCCCATTTAGATTCTTAGTGCAGTGTTCCAGCCTCTTTGTGTGCACTATGAGGCACTGTACAAATAGGGGATTGGAGTGATACCGTTTTACTGCTTTTAGTTTTGTAAATAAAATTGAAATTGTAAATGAAGCAAAACTAACACAAAAACAAGACCCTTACTGGTAGTTGAAGATTAGAATGTGATCAAAGATCTAGATTCATTTTAGAATTTTAAAAATGCTCTATTATGTGCACATTCCTTAAAGATAAATGATTATACTTTGGCCAAGTTTGTGGTCCGTGCAGGGTGTGTGACTGAAATCCCAGAGCTGCAGCAGCAGTGACTGGGTTAACAGGTAGCTTGATCAGTGGGAAGCAGCAGGTGATGAATAGTCTGGGAGTCTGTTCTCAGCTCCTGCTCGTCAGTCTGTTGATAGACTCTGAGGTGACTTCTTGTAGTCTAAAGCTGCTGCTAATACTGAGCTGTGTGGTCAGACTGTGTCTGTGAAAAGGATGACCAACAGTTGGAGAGATCTTGCCCAATTCAGCACATGGGCTAAGGAACAACAAATGATTGTAATGTATGTTGCAACAAGAAGCGTGAAAATTGGCATTTTATTAGCTCCTCATCACAGCTCAAAGTCCTTCATAGACAATGAATTGTATTGAAATGCAGTCATGGTTGTCTCTTTTGCACATTGCCATAACGGACAGTGAGGTGAATGACTGCTTCAGTAATATTGGCTGAAAGAGGCTTCTTGTCCAGGATTCCTGGAGAATACATTTCTCTTTGAACATAGGAAGAATTGGCATCAGTACAGGTCTCAGTGACCTCCCTCTGATGTAGATTCCATTGTGGAGCAATAGATAGACTGAACTGACCAGGCTGGAATGTGAAACATTGCTTCCAGTTTTTTAAGTTGCTATATTCTGTTAGAAGTGAGTCCAACACACATTCCTCCATCCCCAAATTGTGCGGGTCTGATGAGCTAGCGCATATCCCTATCCCCCTGTTCAAGCTGTGAGGGTCTGTGGGGCCAGCACAGATTCCCCATCTCCACAAAGTGAGGGGGTTCCCAGAAGTGGTGGGGCTGGTTGCCAGGGTGACACCATCTGTCAGAAGTGCTGCCAGTTTTGCCTCCATTGCCAAGTACACCTGTGTGGTTTGGATGTACTGGAGCAGCATGACCACGTCCTGGTGGAAGTGGCATTCACAACTGCTTCATATATTGCACCTTCAACCTCAGAGTTGTTTGCATCTCTGGCCAGCTTCTGCCGGGCAGGCTCAATATCTTAATGTTGGAGCAAGGTGACAATCCAAAATATCAGACCCCCTCGTCACCATCCGCACACAAAAATTGTTTGAGCACCAACCCCGTTTGCAGTCGTTGGGCTGAGAATTGGGCAATTTGGAGTAGGCAGGCTGAGAATTGGGGAGTTTGGATAAAGTTTCTGGTGCTTCTGGTCATCTTTTAAGGTCTTTTGATCTGAAAAGTTACATTTTCCTGCTTGCGATCCAAGCTTCTTTCCATTGGTTTTGTGACTTTTGTCTGCCTTTGACTAACTGGCTAGCAATCCAAGCTGAATTGTTGCTATGCAAATTGTGTATAGGAAAAGTAAAGAGAAATGGAATAAAAGGCCATGTGAAGAGAGCAGGGTGGAAAGATTACTTTTGGGTTACTCTAAGAGCTCATACTGATGTGTAAGGCCTCACCTTGTGCTGTAAACAGTTATGGTTGTATGCGGCTTATGGTAGAAATCACTGTACAAAATTAGAAAGTTAAAACGTTTTAAATTTACAGGACATGGTATTTATGGAATAAGCATGGCTGGACTAAATGTCTTACTGAAAATAAAGCAGAGTGACATGAGCTGCATGGTTATTTAGGACAGACCAATGTGGTTTAATTTCATAAAATATCTTGTTCAGGCTACTAGTTAAGCAACTTTATTCCTTAAGCAAAATATTACTGATTCTGGAAATCTGAAATAAAAACAAAAAATGCTGCAAATACTCAGCAGGCCAGGAAACATCTCTGGAGAGAGAGAAACAAAGTTAACGTTTCAGGTAGATGACCATTCATCAGAACTGTAATCCTTGTAATATTTAAAGATTGAGCAGCAGTGCCTTTGTTCTGGCTGTTACCCAACTGGAACTCTTGAAGCGGGTGGTATAGCCACCAGACTATCAACATGTACTACTAAATGAGCAGCATTTTATTTTTAATGTTCAAGGAATTGACCTTGTTTAAAAAAGGGTGGAAGGGCTGGTGTGAGAGCAGTTGCTTGGTTGCCAGGGTTAGATTTCCATGTACATATGCATTGCAAGCATTTAAAAGGGAGCTGGACCAGTTCCTGAGAGTGGCTACCGCATCTACACATAGAAGGCGGGGGTTCATTGGGGGTTGTCTCTCCTCGTCTCTCCTCGTCACTGTTGCCTCCAGTGAGCTGGAGAGGAATTTTCCTAATTGGTTGAAGGTTTTTTTCTTCTCTTTGCCTGTCTCAAGAGATTACACGGCCATGTGGGTTGGGGAGTGATGTGTGTGGAAGTTATATGCTGTCCAGGACAGGCCAAGACGCTTTTCCCCCATAGTTTTGCATATGTTTCTAGTTTCTGAAATCTCCCACTGTAATTAAACTATCTGGTGCTCAGGTGTGGTGTAAAATTAATGTGTTTTGCGCAGCCAATGTACAGTTTTGTTGTTGAGCGTATTTGTGGTTGTTTTCCATTCCACTGATTATAGTAAGTATACATTGGAGGTTTATATACTTTGTGATGCATAGATTGCAACCTCAGAGGAGTGACTGATCTGTAGTTCTGTTTTTTTAGTGTTTGATATTTCATGGACTTTTTATGCACCTCAGGCTACTTTCTAATTGTTAAAATGGTGCTTTATTTTTCACAGTTATTGGGCTGCTCTGTGTCTCATTGCAAAATGTGCTTCTGTCTTTCGAAAGCTACCTAACAAATCTAATAATTGTGAGGGATGTTTATAGCCATCACATTCTTATGTCATTTCTTTCCAGATCTGAAAGGTTGTAGGAACTGCAACAAAGGGATGCCCTTGCTGGGGTGGGCACTTTACATTGTGTTTTCATCCCAGGATCAGAAGATTGCATCCTACTGCACAGGTTTACCTCTTCCAAATCTGTATGACAATGCCTGTAGAGCGGTTGGCAGTATCCATTTGTAGAGACTTGTGTACATCAGGAACCAAGCTGAGCCCATTGAGCTTAGGAACTTTATAGTCTGTATCCACTCATCTCTCCTCCCTCAATGGTGACATTTTTCTATTCTTTTTAATTTTGTTTTCACCTTTTTAACTTTTAAAATAACTTCATTAATTCATGCCTTTCAAGAAGATTATATATGAAAACAATGGTTTATACACTAGTGGATCTTAATACTGGACAGCAGAACTTGAGAGAAATGCTGAGGTACTGATTAAGTCTTCTGTACAGGGCTTACATTGTTGAGGCATCTATGGAAGAGGCTTCCTGGGGAGTGGATGCAGAATGTGTTGATTCATTCAAGTGCAAATCAAAACATAATATTTTGGTATACAGCATAGGAATAATTTGAGACATGATGTGTGGTGAGTGTCGCGTGTTTGGGACAAACAGATGACTTTGGATCTCTGGTTCCCAAAACTTTCCACCACTGAGCATTTTCCTCACCTCATGTCTGGTGGGTTTGTTGTAGACTAATTGATAGAGATCGATTTCTGTGATTAGTCAGCTACTCCATTATTGTTTTATCATGCGACAACCAGAAGGTGAACAAGACAGAGTGTCACCTTGGCCCCACCCTGGGGGCACATGACTCCCGAGTGTAATCCTGACCCACCCACATGCGGTCACGTTCCAGTATGAGTTGCTGGATTGTGATCGGCTGGAGTGCTGGTTGATTTTCTTTCCCTCCTCCATTGCCCAGTGGTGCTTAGGCTAATTGTAGAATGTTAACTTGATGCCCAGCTGAGATTAGCTAACGGCATCGAGTTATACTGCAGTTGTGCAATTGGCGTGGCTGATTACCACACTTGCTTTACGACTGAGTCATTGTGGAGCTCTGTGGTTGGGTTTGGCACAGTGGGTTCTACAAGGGTTAAAATTACTTGACAGCAAATGTGCTTTTCCCACACGTTGGATGCTTATCAATATATTTTACACAAACATTTGTTTTTTTAATCGAGACTTAGCTCAAGGTTTCTTGAATCAAGTTCGAGGTCTGGGCCAAAGGAATTTTGTATCTGAGAGAGAGTCTACCATTGAAATTTCATATGAAACCATCATTTCTTGTATGTTAAACAACATAAAAGACTCTAATGTGCTTGTAATTCAGTTCTGTAAAATGAAGCCTTCAGTGAGACTGTTTATAGTGAGACTTAAGTGCTAACATACAAGGTAGGGAATAGCCTTGACCACTGCAAAAATAACCTTGCAACACCCTAGTACTGTCATGTGACGCTATCATGTTTGCCTACACTGCAGTGCTTGGTGTGCATGCTGCTTATTATGTCGTATCTGACTGATCCTTCTGATGCTGTTGGTCTTGTTAACATGACTGGTAAGTGATTTCACAAATAATTTAGTGTGTTACATGTAGGCTGTGATTTTAATGTGAAGCATCTGCAGTATTTCTTCTTACATGTTTGTAGACGGGCCTACTTTGTACTTGTGCTGCCTTAGTTCCAGGTCATTCCAAACTAAAAGCTATAGGTGAAAGCAGGGCTCCTCAAATGTTCCCTTAAAATGCAGAAGTGGGGTCTTGCGATGATCCCATCAGATTGCTGTTTGGCACAGATTGATTCTTCATGGAAGGGAATTCAAATCTGTTATGCTGGTAGGATTTGAATAATGTTCCATTGCCCTTTATGATGTGAAATTTACTTTCTTCAGATAGATAAGGGATTTGATCTCTGTAAATGTGCCAGACTCCATTTAAAAAGGGTATGATCAGCTTTGTGTGTACACATTTGTAAAACCATATCCCGATTTGTAGATCTTGGAAAGCAGGTGTGTCTGCACTGTGGAGTGTAGCTGACAGAGACCCATGTACATGGAACACAGGCTGGTTTACGCTGTGGAGTATAGCTGACATACAGAAACCCATGAACGTGGAATGCAGGCTGAGGAGTGCAGCTGACAAACAGGCCTGTGTACCCACAGAATGCTGCACTCCTGTAAAAACACCATCAGCTTGATTGAAAATCATGCAACCCTGAACCTTTAACTTGTGACCCTGCTGCTGCAACAGTGGATGAATTCTTGGACTTTTTTTCTCCAAAGCTAGTTTGGGTTGTACTTGAAGTGGGCATATCTATCTGCATATCTATCATGCGGTTAGGAACCCAGCTCACTGATTACAGCAGGTCACAATCTGCGCTGATTCACCACAACAACCCCTAGTTGACCTATTCCACCGTGCTTAAATAGTCAACCTTATCTTTCTCCTTGGCATAAATGGTGAGGAACGTAAACAGACAGGATATGGAACTAATTTAAGATGGGGTGGGGAGAGATCTGAGATTTCAAATATATCCACGAGGTGTGTTGAGATGTAGGCTTTAGAGGTGTGGGAATATCTGGAAAGCAACATAGGTGTGATCTGTTGCTGCCACTGACTAGTCTCGGCCCCAGCAACCCTTTCGTATCCAGTTGTGCATGGTGGAGGGCAGAGGAGGTTCCAGGAATACTCCATTGCTGCAGGAGTTACATAGAATGTACAACGTGGAAATGGGCTATTCGACCCAACTGGACCCATTCCAGTGTTGAAACGCCACATGCCTTCTCTTCAGCTAACGCTGTAACTTAAACTTTCAATTCCTTTCTCCCTCATGTTTATCTAGCTTCCCCTTAAATGCGTCAATGGTATTCGCCTCAACTACTCAATGTGGTCATGAGTTCCACATTCTAACCACTCGCTGGGCAAAGAAATTTCTCCCGAATTCCGTATTGGATTTACTAGTGACTTTTATATTATGTCCACCTAGTTTTGGTCACTCCAGCAAGTAGAAACTTTCTTTTATGTCTACCCTATCAAACCCTTTGATCTTATAAGACTTCCATCTGGTCATCCCTAAGCTTTCCTTAGAGCAGATTGGTTAGCAGAAGATCTGATCGATTATTCAAAGTCATCAGTGGTTTTGATAGAGTAAATAAAAACACGCTGTCTTCTGTGGCAGAAGGATCTATAATCAGAGGGCACAAATTTAGCATAATTGGCAGAAGAACCAGCAGTGACTTGAGGAAACTTTTTTTGTGCAGTGAGTTATGTCGAATCAGCTCCCTGAAAGGACGTTGGAAGCAGATTCAGTAATACCTTTCAAAAGGGAATTGGGTCAGCACTTGGAAGAGAACAAAATTTGCAGGGTTATTGGGATAGAGCAGGGCATTGGACTAATTTGGTCAAAGAGCCGGCTCCGGCATGAAGGGCCACATGGCCTCGTGCTGTATCGCTCTCTGATTCTTTTCCAGAGAAAAGATCTCTAGCCTGTTCAATATTTTCTGATCATAAGATCATAAGAACTAGGAGCAGGAGTAGGCCGTCCGGCCCCTCGAGCCTGCTCCGCCATTCAATAAGATCATGGCTGATCTTTTCGTGGACTCAGATCCACTTACCCGCGCTCCCACCGTATCCCTTAATTCCTTTATTGTTCAAAAAGATATCTACCTTAGCTTTAAAGACGTTTACTGAAGATGCGTCAACTACTTCACTGGGCAAGGAATTCCATAGATTAACAACCCTCTGGGTGAAGAAGTTCCTCCTTAATTCAGTCCTAAATCTGCTCCCTCTAATCTTGAGGCTATGCCCTCTTGTCCTAGCTTCACCTGCCAGTGGAAACATCCTCTCTACATGTATCTTATCTATTCCCTTCATGATTTTATATGTTTCTATAAGATCCCCCCTCATTCTTCTGAATTCCAATGAATATAATCCCAATCTACTCAGTCTCTCCTCATAAGCCAACCCCCTCAACTCCGGAATCAACCTAGTGAACCTCCTCTGCACGCTCTCCAGTGCCAGTATATCCTTTCTCAAGTAAGGAGACCAGAACTGCACACAGTACTCCAGGTGCGGCCTCACCTTATACAGCTGCAACATAACCACTCTGCTTTTAAACTCAATCCCTTTAGCAATGAAGGACAAAATTCCATTTGCCTTCCTAATTACTTGCTGTACCTGCAGACTAACCTTCTGCGATTCATGCACAAGGACACCTAGGTCCCTCTGCATAGCAGCATGCTGCAACTTTTTACCATTCAAGTAATAATCCTTTTTCCTGTTACTCCTACCGAAATGAATGACTTCACATTTATTAACATTGTATTCCATCTGCCAGACCTTTGCCCACTCACTCAATGTATCTATGTTCCTCTGCAAAGTTTCACAGTCATCTGCACACTTTGCTCTGCCACTCATCTTAGTGTCATTTGCAAACTTTGACACCCTACACGTGGTCCCCAACTCCAAATCATCTATATGATGGGCATAACCTTTCAGTTCTGGTATCATGCTTATAAATCTTCTTTCTCTCTACCTCCTTTTTATGATGTGGAGACCAGAACTGTTGATGGTATATCAATTGTGCTCTAATAAAGGTTCTATATGAGTTTAACCCAGCTTTTCCCGGTACTGCCCGAGGTCCAGCTGCTTCATCAATGATCCACCCTTAGTCACAATCACTTGAAAGAGTGGTGGAAGCAGATTCAATAGCAACTTTCAAAAGGAAATTGGGAAAATAGTTACACGGGAAAATTTTTCAGGGCTCTGGGCTGAGAGTAGGGGAGTAGAACTAATTGGACAGCTCTTTCAAAAAGCTGCGACAGACACGATGGACCAAATGGTTTCCTTCTGTGCTGAGAGATTCTGTGATTCTGTCAGGGCAGAAATGGGGCTGTTCGCTGTTAAATTGCACAGTGCTCAACTCCATTGCAATTCCACCGATAATGAAGCAGCCCGTGCCCGCATGCAGCAATGCCTGACAACATCCAGGCTTGGGCTGATAAATGGCAAAAAAATAAAATCGAGCCACGAATGTAAGGAAATGGCCATCTCCCCATGACATCTAATGGCACTACCATTGCTGAATCCCCCACCACAAATATTCTGGGGTTAACCATTGACCATAAACCTCAGCTGGGCCAGCCACATAAAAACTGCGGCTACAAGAACAGGTCAAAGGCTGCGTATTCTGTGAGTGACTCACCTCTTGACTCCCCAAAGCCTTTCCACCATCTACAAGGCACCAGTCAGGTATGTGATGGAATGTAAAACAAAAACAAGAAATGCTGGAATCACTCAGCAGGTCTGGCAGCATCTGTGGAAAGGGAAGCAGAGTTAACGTTTCGGGTCACTGTTAGTCATTACAGCCTTGCTACAAATATGGAGCAAAGATATGCATTTCAGAGGTGAGAGTGACAACATCAAGGCAGCATTTGACCGAGTGTGGCATCAAACAGCCCGATTAATATTGAAGTCAGTGGAATCAAGGGGATAACTCTCACTTGCTGGAGTCATACCTAGCACAAAAGGAAGCTGGTTATAGTTATTGAAGACCGATCATCTCAGCCCCAGGACAACGTTCCAGGAGTTTGTCAGAGCAGTTCGCTAGGCTCAATCATCTTCAGCTGCTTTATCAATTACCTAACTGCCATCATAAGGTCAGAAGTGGGGATGATCACGATGATTGCAGTCTTCAGTTCAATTTGCAATTCTTCAGATAATGAAGCAGCCCGTGCCTGCATGCAGCAATGCCTGGACAACATTCAGGCTTGGGCTGATAAATGGTAAGTAATATTTGGGTCACACAAGTGTCATGCAGTAATTATCTCAATAAAGAGAGTGTGTAACCAGCTCGCCTTGACATTCAACAGCATTACCATCGTCGAATCTCCCACCATCAACGTCCTGGGGATCACTGTTGACCAGACACTTAAGTAGACCAGTCACATAAACGCTGTGGCTACAATGAGCAGGCCAGAGGCTGGGTATTCTGTGATGAGCGGCTCACCGATTGACTCTCCAAAGCCTTTCCACCATCAACAAGGCACGTGTGATGGAATACTCAACACATGCCTGGGTGAGTGCATTTCCAATAATGCTCAAGAGGCTCAACACCATAAAGGACAAAGCAGTCCACTTGATTGGCACCCCATCCACCACCTTAAACATTCACTGCCTCCACCATCGGCACAATGTGGTTGCAGTGTATACCATCCCCAGAATGCACTGCACCAACTTGCCAAGGCTTCTTTGATAACACTTTCCAAACCTGCAACCTCTACCACTTAGAAGAACAAGGGCAGCAGATGCATGAGAACACGATCAAGTCGTGCACCATCCTGACTTGGAAATATATCACTGTTAATTCATTGTTGCTAGAACGGAATCCTGGAACTCCCTCCCTAGCAACACTGTGGGAGTACCTTCACCATACGGACTGCAATGGTTCAAGAAGGCACCACCATCTCGAGGGCAATGTAGGATGGGCAATAGATGCCAACCCTGCGAGTGACATTCATATCCCCTGATGAATTTGTCTTGGGTGATTTCTGTATATTATACTATGTATTGTATTATTATTGTATAATGTGTATTACGTATGTATAAAAAAAAGTTTGACAGTGCTCAAGGGTATCTATTTTAATGCATGAAGTATAGCAAATAAAGCAGATAGACACATGACAGTATGATATCATAGCTATTACAGAAACATGTTGGCCGGTCATGGATGAGCTGGACGTACAGCAAACAAAATCGGAACTCAGTAATGCCATTGATTCTCTAGCCAGTGCAAAAGCCCCTGGGAAGGACGGCATTACCCTTGAAATAATTAAGAGTGCTAAGCCTGCTATACTCTCAGCACTCTACGAACTGCTTTGCCTGTGCTGGGCTGAGGGAGCAGTACCACAGGACATGCGCGATGCCAATATCATCACCCTCTATAAAAACAAGGGTGACCGCGGTGACTGCAACAACTACCGTGGAATCTCCCTGCTCAGTATAGTGGGAAAGTCTTCACTCGAGTTGCTTTAAACAGGCTCCAGAAGCTGGCCGAGCGTGTCTACCCTGAGGCACAGTGTGGCTTTCGAGTAGAGAGATCGGCCATTGACATGCTGGTTTCCCTTCGTCAGCTACAGGAGAAATGCCGCGAACAACAGATGCCCCTCTACGTTGCTTTCATTGATCTCACCAAAGCCTTTGACCTCGTCAGCAGACGTGGTCTCTTCAGACTACTAGAAAAGATCGGATGTCCACCAAAGTTACTAAGTATCATCACCTCATTCCATGACAATATGAAAGGCACAATTCAGCATAGCGGCACTTCATCAGACCCCTTTCCTATCCTGAGTGGCGTGAAACAGGGCTGTGTTCTCACACCTACACTGTTTGGGATTTTCTTCTCCCTGCTGCTCTCACATGCGTTCAAGTCTTTAGAAAAAGGAATTTTCCTCCACACAAGATCAGATGGCAGGTTGTTCAACCTTGCCCGTCTAAGAGCGAAGACCAAAGTATGGAAAGTCCTCTTTGCTGACGATGCTGCATTAACATCTCACACTGAAGAATGTCTGCAGAATCTCATTGACAGGTTTGCGGCTGCCTGCAACGAATTTGGCCTAACCATCAGTTTCAAGAAAATGAGCATCATGGGACAGGACGTCAGTAATGCTCCATCCATCAATATCGGCGACCACGCTCTGGAAGTGGTTCAAGAGTTCACCTACCTAGGCTCAACTATCACCAGTAACCTGCCTCTAGATGCAGAAATCAACAAGCGCATGGGAAAGGCTTCCACTGCTATGTCCAGACTGGCCAAGAGAGTGTGGGAAAATGGCACACTGACACAGAACACAAAAATCTGCGTGTATCAAGCCTGTGTCCTCAGTACCTTGCTCTACGGCAGCGAGGCCTGGACAACGTATGTCAGCCAAGAGCGACGTCTCAATTCACTTCATCTTCGCTGCCTCCGGAGAATCCTTGGCATCAGGTGGCAGGACCGTATCTCCAACACAGAAGTCCTTGAGGCGGCCAACATCCCCAGTTTATACACCCTACTGAGTCAGCGGCGCTTGAGATGGCTTGGCCATGTGAGCCGCATGGAAGATGGCAGGATCCCCAAGGACACATTGTACAGCGAGCTCGGCACTGGTATCAGACCCACCGGCCGTCCATGTCTCCGCTTTAAAGACGTCTGCAAACGCGACATGAAGTCCTGTGACATTGATCACAAGTCGTGGGAGTCAGTTGCCAGCGATTGCCAGAGCTGGCGGGCAGCCATAAAGGCGGGGCTAAAGTGTGGCGAATCAAAGAGACTTAGCAGTTGGCAGGAAAAAAAACAGAAGCGCAAGGGGAGAGCCAACTGTGTAACAGCCCTGACAACCAATTTTATCTGCAGCACCTGTGGAAGAGTCTGTCACTCTAGAATTGGCCTTTATAGCCACTCCAGGCGCTGCTCCACAAACCACTGACCACCTGCAGGCACTTACCCATTGTCTCCCGAGACAAGGAGGCCAAAGAAGAAGAAGACAGAAACATGGCTTAAGGAGGAACAGGAATGGCAGCTCAATGGTCCTGGTTACAGGGTTTTCAGACACGATACGGGGATAAGAAAGGAGGAGGCGTGGCAATTTTGGTCAAGGAATCTATTACAGCTGTGAGGAGGGGTGATATGTTGGAAGGCTCATCAAATGAGCCCATATGGATTGAGCTAAGGAACAAAAAAAGGGCGGTCACACTGCTGGGAGTGTATTATAGACCCCCAAACAGTCAGAGATAGAAGAACAGATATGTAGGCATATCTCTGAGAAGTGCAAGAACAATAGGGCAGTTATTGGGGATTTTGACATGATGGGCCAAGTGGCCTCTTTCTGTGCCTTAAACTTTCTATGATATTAGTGCTGTTGCCAATGGCGGGGCTGCTCCTGGTAGACTGTGCTTTAACACTCATCTGTTGAGACCTGAGAGCAGGGACATGAGTTAACGCCTTATTGTATTTCACTGATGCTGTGCCTAATTTAAAACCAAAACTAAATACAATAAGGTGCTAATCCCTCTAATTGAGAAGTGTTGGGGAGACTATAAGGATAAGCACATTCCAGATCCATCTTTGGCTTGTCACTTCTCAGTTAGATTGGTTATGAAGGAGGGTCCAATTAAAATCTGCAACGATTGCAGTGTTTTGTGTAACATGGTTCCGCATAACCAAAGCCTTCTTACTGGATGTCGCTGGCTGTGCACCAAATGACTATCTGAGTAAGCGTGTACACGTACATTAAACTAACAAGACCCATTTGATGGTAAGTATTTTTGGAATAGCGTTCTGAGTGTAATAGATAAATTCTATTCATATTTTGGAGATGGGCAGGAGGAGTATGGCAGAATTGAAACCGGTATGTATCCATTCTCCTTCACTTCTTGCGTAATGTTTTTGAACTCCAGACACTACTTGGATCAATAAAAGCAAAATACTGCAGATGCTGGAAATCTGAAATAAAAACAAGAAATGCTGGAAATACGCAGCAGGTTTGGCAGCATCTGTGCAGAGAGAAACAGAGTTAACGTTTCAGGTCAGAGACCCTTCTTCCGAACTCAAGTATTTCCAACATTTCTTGTTTTTATTACTACATGGATCAAAGTAATTTCCGAGGAAAATGTGTAACTTGTAATAAGACGAGAATTGTTGAACTTGAGCGGGGCTCAGCTGTGTTACGCGGTAGCAACACAGTAATTTTGTGGTTTGATTCAGGCGGCAGGTTTTAGAGGAGTTGGGAAGGCAGTTTGCTGATGGTAGGTAATGTTACAAAAATATTCAAAATGAGAGAACACTGGCACCAAAACAATTGCTTGTTCTATGATCAGTCATGTGGGCTTAGACCCCTGAATATATCTGCATGATTGGCACCAGTTTTAACTTGCAGGGTGAAGGTATAAGCAGCACGATTCTTGTGATATTTTCAGCACCTAAGAATTGAACACACTGTCCCAGTGTGAACCTTCCTATCCTCACGCCAGCCATCCTTGCAACCTTGTTCTGGAATGTTAGTTTCCTCTGATTGCGAGCAGTTTCGTCCTGTATGCTCAGTGAAGATTGGGGTGAGCCTGTCCAAACCTGAACTGGGTTGCACTCAGATCCAGGTAACAGGGATGATAGAAGGTAAGAAGATGACATGGAGCATTTTACAAGATGAAATTTTAGCTTCATTTTTTAAAAAGGATCTATATAGTCTCGTTGCCTTGGGCTGTGCTCCATACATTATAAGGGCAGAGACTGATAGGAATGTGTTCTCTACCCCCGTAGCTGATAAAATGATGAGCATACACATTGAAATAGGAAATGATTGAGATGTTCAGAGTCATTGGGTTTTGACTGAAGATGCTTGTTTTCTAGTGTGTCACATGATGCATTAACTGTTCTGATGTTACATCACTCTGCTTACATCATAAAGCAACTGTCTCCTTGTTTATCTGTTTCAAACAGAAAGAATTCCTCTGGTGTATTTAACAGACTCTTTATTCTGTCAACTAATGAAATAACTCGTGATGATGCAGTGCCAAAATTTTCCAACTCACCAGTGGCCACGTTTAAACATGGGTGAACAGCATAGGTGAGGTGTTGCAGGAGTTCAGCATGCCTGCGGCAACAGTCTCGTGTGCCTAACCTGCTCTAGAAAGGTAACCCCAGTCTCCTTTAGTACAGGGATGGTGCTTGAGGTTTTAATTCTTTATCTCACTGAATTCTCATAGTCATAGAGAGATACAGCACTGAAACAGGAGGCCCTTCGGCCCACCGAGTCTGTGCCGACCAGCAACCACCCATTTATACCAATCCTACATTAATCCCATATTCCTTACCACATCCCCACCACCTACCTACACTAGGGGCAAAATTTCACCAGATTTGTTTAGTTGTTGTGGCTGTGGGCCTGAATTTAATGCAGGGAGAGTTAGTGATTTAAGCGTAAATGGCTGTGGTGCTTTCAGTCTGTCCCAACAGATGGCACAAGTTGCAGCAGAGTGCATTTCTTGGCATTTTTATTTTACTGGTTCCTGGTTCAGATTTGTTCAGTGGGATTTAACAACAGGCTTACTGGTGACATTGATGATTGGTGTCCAAGCACAATTTAGCATAAATCAATGGTGATGAATCTTGAAAAATATAGTGCAAGATGCAAAATCGATAGCGAATGCACCAGGTGTTCAGTAACTCAGTATGTGCTTTGTTTTTTTCTGGCAATTTCCACCCGCCCTACTCCTATCCTGACTCTGAGGTTCAGTCCAACAGGACTCTTGCCCCTCCCCTGACGGTGCTGGCTCTCCCTGTTGTTCAGTCCCGCAGACCTCTTCCCCCTCCTGGGCTGACTCTCGCTGAGATTCAGTCCCATGGGCTATAATTCCAAGTCCTGCCCTGAAGATGTTGGCCTTTGCTGCAGTCTCCATTATTCATTATGCACAACATTCAGTGGTGAGAGCCTGAGATATGGCCAATTTTGAGATTGTCATTACTTAACATACACACAGGTGCCTTTCCAGTAGGGTTGTTGATACTCTGGTTCATTTTCCCTTCCCTAAGCTCTGCATGCTTAAAAAGGAAACAGCTGCCTTGTTTATACTTGTAAATCCTGAAGACATTTAACAAATCAGTGGCCATCAGGCTATAAAATCGATAAATTGGAGAGGGTGCAGGAAGAGCAACAGGACTGAAATGGATGGGCTTTGAGAAGAAAGTAGGAGTGAGTAAGCCCGAAATATTATTTCCGGGTAAGCAACGGAAGTAAGGACCAGAAGGGGAGGCAGTGGCGTAGAGGTAATATCACTGGATGAGTAATCCAGAGGCCCAGGCTAATGCTCTGGGGACATGGGTTTGAATCCCACTATGGCAGATGGTGAAATTTGAATTCAATTAATAAAAACTTGGAATTAAAAGCTAGTCTAATGGTGATCATGAAATCATTGTCGATTTGTTGTAAAAACCCATCTGGTTCACTAATGTCCTTTAGGCAAGGAAATCTGCCATCCTTACCTGGTCTGGCCTGCATGTGACTGCAGACCCACAGCAATGTGGTTGACTCTTAAATACCCTCTGAAATGACCTAGCAAGCCACTCAGTTCAAGGGCAATTAGGGATGGGCAGTAAATGCTGGCTTAGCCAGCGACGCCCACATCCCATAAACGACTTTTTAAAAAAAAATCAAATAACTAGTGCAAAAGTGCACAGAGCACAGATAGCAGGTGAGGGTTAAATAAGGGGTGGGAGAAACAAAACATTGAGCAGGCATGCATTGCAGTTGTAGTGAGTTATTGTACTAGAGGAAAGGATTACACAGCATAACATTAAATTCTAACAGTTACAAGAAGGAAAGAAGCCTTTTGATCCAGCCATTGTGTCTTGGTGTTATCCTCCACACAAGCAGTTTTGTACCTGCCCTGTTCCCAGATCCATTCATCCCCCTTGCCTTTAACTGACTACCCAAACTGTTCTCAAATATTGACATTGTCTGTGCTGCAATCACCAATTCCGATTGTCCATCCGACAGCTTCACTACTCACTGTTTAAAAATACAACTTACTCCCCTCTGTCCTAAATTCCAGACATTCAATCTTGTATCTCTGGGCTCCTCAATCACGCTGCCTTTTCCCTTCAGTGGGAGTGTACTAGAGTACAGTAGCCTGGTGAGTGCAGCCTTGGACCAGCAATCCAGAAATCAGGAGTTCAAATCTTGGCAAGTTATGAAGTTGAAATCTGATACTTTGTGACAGGGCACAAAAAATGACCATGGAAGCTGCCAGATTATTGTTAAAAGCCAGCTAAGTGACTAATGCCCATTGGGGAAGGGAACCTAGCCTGATCTGCACTAAACTCCAGTCCCACCCTGACATGGCAACTAGGAATCAAAAATAAATATTGGCTTGCTGGTGTTGCCCACATTTTAACAAATAAATAAAAGCGATAGGACGGTGCAATGTTGGGAGAGTTGAAATGCGAGAGAAATTATCTTTTAGAGAGGTAATCTGTGTGAGGAATGAGAGAGTAAATGCAGGGAGAAAGCTGTTCTCATCCCTGGTTTAGGATGTAGCGACTGGGAGAAAGATACAAAACCTATCTTGTACCTCCAGACTCGACTATTCCAATGCTCTCTCAGCCTCTCATCTTCCATCTTCCTTGAATGAGGTCATCTAAAACTCTGCTGCTTGTATCCTAATTCACACTAAGTCCATTCAACCATCACACCTGTGCTCACTGATTTGACTCCCAATCTAGCAACAAAAGCAACATCCTTGTTTTCAAATCCCTCCATGGCCTTGTCGCTCCCTAACTCAGCCAGCCCTACAACCCTCTGCATTCCTCCAATTCTGGCCTCTTACACATCCCTGATTTTAATCACTCTACCATTAATGACCATGCCTTCAGCTGGCTAGGCCCTAAGTTCTGCAGTTCCCTCCCTAAGGCTCTAAGCCTCTTAGAATCATAGAAAGTTTAAGGCACAGAAAGAGACCACTTGGCCCGTCGTGTCCATGCTGGCCGAAAAATGATCCACCTATTCTAATCCCACCTTCCAGCATTTGGTCCGTAGCCCTGCAGATTACGGCCCTTGAGGTGTCTATCCAGACTCCTTTTGAATGAGTTGAGGGTTTCTCCCTCAACTACCCTTTCAGGCAGTGAGTTCCAGACCATCACCACCCTCTGGGTGAAAACGTTTTTCCTCATCTCCCCTCTAAATTTTCTACGACTCACTTTAAATCTATTCCCCCTCGTCACTAACCTCTCTGCTAAGGTGAATAGACCCCTTACCCCCACTCTATCCAGGCCCCTCAAAATTTTGTACATTTCAATTAAAAAAAACCCTCAGTCTTCTCTGTTCCAAGGAGAGCAAGCCCAGCCTATCCAATTATTCCTCAGAGCTGCATTTTTCCAGTCCTGGCAACATCCTTGTAATTCTCCTCTCGACCCTCTCTAGTGCAATTACATCCTTTCTGTAATGAGGTGACCAGAACTGCACACAGTACTCAAGTTGTGGTCTAACCAATGAGTTGTACAGTTCCAGCATAACCTTTCTGCTCTTGTATTCCATACCTCGGCTAATAAAGGAAAGGAATCCTTATGCCTTCTTAACCACTTTATTGACCTGTTGGTGGTGTCGTAAATAATGAGGAGGAAAGCCTTAGGTTACAGGACGACGTAGGTGGGCTGGTGAGATAGGCGGAGCGGAGGACTAACAAGGCATGGGAATATTCAATGGATCGTAGGACCCTAGGGAGTACAGAGGGTCAGAGGGACCTTGGTGTACTTGTCCATAGATCACTGAAGGCAGCAGCACCGGTAGATAAGGCGGTTAGGAAGGCATATGGGATACTTGCCTTTATTAGCCGAGGCATAGAATATAAGAGTAGGGAGGTAATGATGGAGCTGTATAAAACGCTCGTTAGGCTACAGCTGGAGTACTGTGTACAGTTCTGGGCACTATAGGAAGGATGTGATTGCCCTGGAGAGGGTGCAGAGGAGATTCACTAGGATGTTGCCTGGGCTGGAGCATTTCAGCTTTGAAGAGAGACTGAAAAGGCTAGGGTTGTTTTCCTTAGAGCAGAGAAGGCTGAGTGGGGACCTGATTGAGGTATACAAAATTATGAGGGGCATTGATAGGTTAGATAGGAAGAAACTTTTCCCCTTGGTGGAGGTGTCAATAACCAGGGGGCATAGATTTTAGGTAAGGGGCAGGAGGTTTAGAGGGGATTTGAGGAAAAACTTTTCACACAGTGGTTGGAATCTGGAACGCACTGCCTGAAGAGGTGGTAGTGGCAGGAACCCTCAACATTTAAGAAGTATTTAGATGAGCACTTGAAACGCCACAGCATACAAGGCTACGGGCCAAATGCTGGAAAATGGGATTAGAGTAGTTAAGTGCTTGATGGCTGACACAGACACGATGGGCCAAAGGGCCTGTTTCTGTGCTGTATAACTCTTGACTCCTGCTACCTTCAGGGATCTGTGGACATTCACTCCAAGGTCCCTCACTTCCTCTACACATCTCAGTATTTTCCCATTAATCGTGTATTCCTTTGCCTGTTTGACCTCCCCAAATGCAACACCTCACACTTCTCCAGGTTAGAGTCATAGAGTCATTTTTGTATCCACCTTGCTGCATTTCCCTGGATCCCATGGGATTTTTTTTTTAACCAGTCTGCTATGTGTGATATTGTCAAAAGCCTTGCTAAAATCCATGTAGACCACATCAACTGCACTGCCTTCCTTGTTACTTAATAAAAATTCGATCAAGTTGGTCAAACAAAGATCTTCCCTTAACAAATCCATGCTGACTATTCTTGTTTAACTGTGCCTTCTAAGTGACAGTTTATCCTGTCTCTCAGAATAGATTCCAATGACTGAGATTAGACTGCCCTGTAATGTTTTGGTCTATCCCTCGCTCTCTTTTTAAACAGAGGTACAACATACTGCTTAAAATAGGGAATAAACACTTAACAGCCCCGACAAACAAATTTTTCTGCAGCACCTGTGGAAGAGCCTGTCACACTCGAATTGGCCTTTATAGCCACTCCAGGCGCTGCTCCACACACCACTGACCACCTCCAGGCGCTTATCCATTGTCTCTCGAGATAAGGAGGCCAAAGATTAAGAAGATAAACACTTAAAAACTGTAGGTTGAGGGTGGAATTTGATTGAGACTTATAATCACGAAGTGCAATCTTTTCGAAATAAATTCACAGTTCCGTCTTGAGAATGATCATTTTAAACTTTTGACTCAGCAGACATTTTCTGTGGTAAGAGAACTAATGTGGATAAAATTTGACAAGTAAGCATTGGGTTATAGGTTGGCATGGGTAGAATGTGCGAGCAAGAATTGGGTTGTGGGGATAGCGTGAATAGAATTATGAACAAGCATTGGGTTATGAGACAGTGGATAGAATGTGCGGGCATTACAGTTTTTAATGGTTTTCTCTTTTCAGTTGTGAGCCTTTCGTGCATGGGGTGGGGGGAGGAGAGGTGGGTGTGGGGGGAGTAGGTTGTTATAGCTAATCTCCAACAACAAGCTGTTGTGGCAGTTCAGGCACCCCAAATTCTAACTTCCTTCAGGATATTGCTTCATTATAAATCTGGTGTTTTACGATTCTTTTTGATTTTACGATTGACCAGTCACCAGCCAAGTTGATTTTCACTCAGTCCTGTGTTGAGCTGGATTTCTGGGCACCCTATCATGTCTCTACCAAGTTGGGGTGAATGTTTATTTCCTGCTGTAACACTGATTATTATATCATCACTGCACTTCTGACCAATGAGGAGCCACCTTTTCTGAGCTCAGAAGATGCCCTCAGTGAGGACAGAGGTGCCTGGAATATGTGCCATCACCCAGCTGGAGCCCTGCTTCCAGGGTATGGCCTAGCCTGGAGACCATTTCTAGAAGTGATATGGCCCTGGGAGGCACCTAGTTCCAGGTAAACAATGCCGGTGCCTTTCCTCAGCATTTGCATCGCAGAGAGAGAGTGTGAAGGAGGCAGGAACAGGCATCGAGGTGAGTGTCTGCCCAGCCCATGGAAAATCAGCGATATAAATCTCCTATAACAATACTGTATGAACAAATGTGAAAAAGGGCTCATGAGTTCACTGCAGTTCTTAAAGGTTTTCTCTGCTTTCTCAGGTGTGAGCCTTGCTGGCTTGGGGTGCTGGGGTAAGGGGAGTTATGATGGTGAGGGAAGGTATGGGTGTGGGGGGAGGCTCTGGGGGGGAAATGCGTTTGGGGAGAGGATGAGGGTAGAGAGAGGGGAGGAGAAGGTGTTAGAGGAGGGTTGTAGTTTATGGAATGCTGAAGGTTCCCCCACAGGCCATGGTTGAATCCAGTGTGAGGTCACAGCCTCCCTGTGCCATCACCCGGGGCCCTTGATTGATCTCGCCTGTCTTGGGTCAACAATCGAGGGCAGCTCTCAGCCAATTGGCTGTCAGTATTCAGGCCAGGTGTGACTGAATAAACATTGATGATTGTGTTCATCTTTTCCTCCTCTACAGAAATGCCAGCACCGGCCAAAGTCGTCAAAGCAGGGAACCCAAGACCAAAGAAAGGAGCCAAGGTAAATCCAACCAGCTTTCACTCATACTTCCAATGGTTTCATTTTCTTTTGCTTTTTTTGGTTAAAAGATACTTATTCAACCAACTCTCACTCCGATATATTGAAGGCAAGAATCTCTGGATGGCTGCATGAGTTCGTTGGCTCTGCGAGTGTTGTGGTGGTTTGCCAGCTGTTCTGGTGTGGTGGTGATATTCTTAGCCACATCATATACTTTGCTGCTGATCCATCGTGCTGGGCCTGTTAGGACGTTCCTGGCAATTTTGAACATTGGTATCAAAAACTATGCTTTGACGCCAATGCTCTCCATCTCAGTGTGCACCAGCCGCTACAGTCCATGTGTCTGTATCTAACGGTCCTGACCCCATACTGTGGGACGTCCTGTTTCTCTGTCAGTGTCCCACATACGTTTTTTATATTGATTCATGGAATTTAGGCATTTCTGATGAGTCCAACTTATTGCCCATCCCTAATTGCCCTCGAGAAAGTGGTGATGGTGAACTGCCTTGAACAATTGCTGTCCGTGTGGTAAAGGTTCTCACATTGTGCTGTTAGGTAGGGAGTTGCAGGATTTTTCACCCAGTGTTGATGAAACAGTGATATATTTCCAAGTCAGGATGTTGTGTGACTTGGAGAGAATTTGCAGCTACTGGTGTTCAAATGTGTCTGCTGCCCTTGTTCTTCTAGGTGGTAGAGGTTGTGGGTTTGGAAAGTGCTGTTGGTGAAGCTTTGGAAAGTTGCTGCAGTGCATCTTGTAGGTGGTATAAACTGCAGTCACATTGTGGCTGTGTGGAGGAGAGTGTATGTTTAAGGTAATGGATGAGGCGCTGATCGAGCAAGCTGCGTTGAGTGTTGAACTTCTTGAGTGTTCTTGGAGCTGCATTCATCCGTGCTGATTTCTGCTTGTTCCAGGTCCCGTTTACCGGGTGGTGGTGGCACCCCTCCACCGCCTTTGTTCGGCAGAGAGTTTCATCTGTTGACTTTTTAAAATTAAAATAAAACCACCCAGTTTGTATTCCATCACACTCTTGACTTGTGCATTGTAGAAGGTGGAAAGGTTTTGGAGAGTCAGGAGGTGAATCACTTGCCGCAGAATATCATACCTCTGACCTGCTTTTGTAAACGCAGTATTTATGTGCTGGTCCAGTTAAGTTTTCGGTTAATGATGACCTTCAGGATATTGATGGTGGGGGATTCAATGATGGTAATGTATAGAATGTGGAGATGGTTAGATTCTTTCTTGTTGGAGATCGTTATTGCCTGACACTTGTGCGGCACAAATGTTACTTGCCACTTATCAGCCCAAGCCTGAAGAATTGGAATATTCATGGAGCCTGCTTCTCCCATTATTTGTTTTAAGTGTCTATTACCATTCACAACTGGATGTGACAGGACTGCAGAGCTTTGATCTGATCCGTTGGTTGTGAGATGTTTTAACTGTTATGACCAGGCGAGAAAGAGCCTTTTACTGTCTTCACCTGCACTTATTGTAACTGTCTTGCTTTTTGTTGGGGCCCAGTATTAATTTTAAACCTTGTTTGTTGTAGGAGACTTTTCTCTCTTGGGGTTTGTGTGTCTTCAGTGGTTTCTGAAGCGGGTGAGAGCGAGATGAGAGCAGACAGGAGAGAGGTCTTTTCAGTCCAGGAACAAAGAGTTTTCTGAGTTTCTTTCTCTCAGCATGTTCAAATTCAAAAAATTTCCAACAGTCAGTCAGTTAGTCATGTGACTAAACTGGTCTGACCACTACTTCTGTGTATTGGGGAAGCAAGGACTGGATCCCTGGTTCCAATACTGTCTGCTAACATGCAAACGTCTTTCCAGTCAGGGGCTTGGCAATTCCTTGTGATAGGCCCTCTTTTCTTCCCAGCCACAATTTTAAGTTTTAATGTTTATGTGGCGAAATAATGTGTGCCTCATTCTTGGCAGGTGGGGGCCTGCATGACATATCTCTGTCTATAGCATGCTGCTTCTGCTACTTAGCATGTATGCAGTCCTAGGTTGTAGCTTCACCAGGCTGACACCTCATTTTTATGTACGCCTGGTGCTGCACCTCTTCATTCCTCATTAAACCAGGGATGGTCCCCTGACTTGATAGTAATGGTAAAATGAGGTTATACATTGTGGTTGAAGACAATTTTTCTGGTGCTAGCCCACAGTACCTCATGGATGCACTGCATTGAGCTGCTAGATCTGTTCTGAATCTTTCCCATTTTTCCACGGTGGTAGTGCCACACAACATGATGGAGTGTGTCCTCAGTTTGAAGACGGGATTTCGTCTTTGCAAGGACTGTGTGGTTATCACACCTAACAATGTCATGGAAAGATGCATCTGCAACAGGTAAATTGGGGATGTCGAGGTCAAGGACGAGCGCAGCAGATGCACAGGAACACCACCACCTGCAAGTTCCTCTCCAAGTCGCACACATCATCCTGCTTTGCCATCCCTTCACTGTTGCTGGGTCAGGAACCTGGAACTCCCTCCCTGACAGGACTGTGGGTGTATCTATCCATTTGGACTGCAGCGGTTCAAGAAGGAGGCTCACCTCCACCTCCTCGAGGGCAATTAGGATGGGAAACAAATGCTGGCCTAGCCAGCGATTCTCACATCCCATGAACGAGTGAATTAACAAAAAAAGTAGGTTTTCCCTTTGTGTCAGTTCTTTCACCACCTGCTGCAGGCCCAGTCTGGCAGCTGTTTCCTTTACTGACCAAGCTGGCCATGTCCTTGTGGTGCTACCATGCCACTCTTGCCGATAGACATTGAAGTCCCCCATATACTATACCCTTACTACTTTCAGTGCTTCTTCCAAATGTTATTCAACATGGAGGAGTACTGGTGCATCAGGTGGTAATCAGGAGCTTTCCTTGCCCATGTTTGATCTGATGCTATGCGACTTCATGGAATCTGGAGTCAATGTTGAGGACACTCGGCCACTTCTTGACTGTATACTGCCTTACCGCCACCTCTGGTGGGTCTGTCCTGGTTGAACAGAACATATTCAGGGATGGTGATGGAGAGGTCTAGGACATTGGCTAGCTGTAAGGTATGATTCTATGAGTATCAGTGTCAGGCTGTTGCTTGACTAGTCTGTGAAACAGCTCTCCCAATTTTGGCACGTCCCCAGATGTTTGTGAGGAGGACTCCGCAGGGTCGATTTTGCAGGGTGTGCCTTTGTCATGTTTGAATACAGTGTTTAGGCCGATGCACGGTGATCGTTCTGGTTTTATTATTTTAGCTTTTCATCGCGGTTTTTTTCAACTGATTGGCTAGCTAGCCATGAGACAGGTCAGTTCAGAGTCAACCACATTGCTGTTGGTCTCGAGTCACACATAGGCCAGACTGGTTAAAGACAGCAGATTTTCCTTCCCTGAATGACAATGAACATGATGAATTTTTACGATAATCAGATAGTTTCATGGGCACCATTTACTGATGCTAGCTTTTCAGTCTAGATGTATTTAATTATTTGAATTTAAATTCCCTGGCTGCCGTGGTGGGATTTGATTTCATGGGGCATGTAGCATAGTGGTTGTTACTGGATTAGTAATCCAGAGGCTGGGCCTAATGATGCAGAGGCATGGGCTTTATAAACAGAAGCAAATTGTACGAAAGCAGGAACGTTATGGTGAATCTATATGAAACACTGGTTTGGCCTCAACTGGGCACCACGCTTTGGGAAGTATGTGAATGCATTGGAGAGGTTACAGAAAAGATTTTGAGAATTGTTCTGGGGATGAGAGACTTCAGTTACGTGGGGAGATTGGCAAAGCTGGTACTGTTCTCAGAGAAGAGAAGGTTGAGAGGAGATTTGATAGAGATGTTCAAAATCATGGGTCTAGACAGAGTAACTAGAGAAACTGTTCCCATTGGCAGAAGGGTCGAGAATCAGAGGACACTGATTTAAGGTGATTGGCAAAGGAATCAGAGGCGAGGTGAGGAAAAGTTTTTTTACGCGGCGTGTTAGGATCTGGAATGCACTGCCTGAGAGTGTGGTGGCGGCAGATTCAATCGTGGCTTTCAAAAGAGAATTGGATAATTATCTGAAGAGCAAAGATTTGTAGGGGAACAGGGAAAAGGCAGGGGAGTGGGACTAGCTGAGTTGCTCTTGCAGAGAGCTGGCACAAAGACAAAGGGCCGCCTTCTGTGCTGTAACCAATCTGTGATTCTGTGGGTTCAAATCCCACTTTGGGGCATCCTGTTCCTCTGTGTCTGAGTGTCCCCCTCATACTGTGGGCGTCTGTTTCTCTATCAGAGCGTCACCCGGTGCAGTGGGATATCCTGTTTCACTATGTCTGCACCAGAGACTTTTTGGAGCCAGTAAAATTTCTGTCCCTTCCAGTAGAAGAGTCTGGGGTCAGTATAGAATGGTTGCAGTCTCTCTACAGCCACACCCTTTACTCTGGGGTCAGTGTCGAACGGTTGCAGTCTCTCTACACCCACACCCTTTACTCTGGGGTCACTGTAGAAACAAAGAAAATAGGAGCAGGAGTAGGCCATTTGGCCCTTTGAGCCTGCTCTGCCATTCATTATGATCATGGCTGATCATCCAACTCAGCTTGTTCCGGCTTTCGCCCCATACCCTTTGATCCCTTTAGCCTTGAGAGCTATATTTAACTCCTTGAAAACATCAATGTTTTGGCCTCAACTGTTTTCTGTGGTAGCGAATTCCACAGGCTCACCGCTCTCTGGGTGAAGAAACTTCTCATCTCAGTCCTGAAAGGTTTACCCCGTATCCTTAGACTAGAACAGTTGCAGTCTCTCTACACTTACACCCTTTACTCTTGGATCAGTGTAGAACGGTTGCAGTCTCTCTACCCCCACACCCTTTACTCTGGGGTCAGTGTAAAACAGTTCCAATTCATGGGTGTGTATTTTACAGTTTCGCCGTTTTTCCCCATTTGTATCCTCAGATTTTAATAATCACTGATCTCTGTCAGACATCACCATAAATAACCACTTCATGGCTTTTGATCCGGTGTGAATTTCTTGTCTGTGGATCCTGCTCTGCAGTGCCAGGGGAATGAGTCCCTCCATCACAGTAATGAGGGCTGAGATTCTGATTTAGAGCAGAAGCTTTACTTTTTCTGAAGTAATATTCAGTAGCTATCATTGTTTGTTTCCCTTCGAGCAGCTGCTGCATTTTGTGATGTTTGGAAGTAGCAAAGTGTTTCTTCATTCTGATCGTTAACCTTTTTATAAAACCACTAGGTTATTCAAGACCTCCACATAAGAGAGAAGATAAGACGCAATTATAAAGCGCCTTTCACAACCTTAGGAGGGGACAGTGGGGGAGGGAGGGAACCCTGCATGAGCTTGGGTAATCCAAAGTGCTTTACAACCCATGAAGTACTTTTGAATAGTTATTCTAATGTGGTCAATAAGCAATTGCCTGTTGGTGCTGTTAACATGATGGATCTATTCATCACATGTTATAATTGTCACTTGCAAGATAGAAGCAAAGTAAATTGTAATATGGAAAATGAGTTGACCTGGATTCCTAAGTTGCAGCTTGCTCACAATGCAGCTTCCAGTCCCTTGCTGACACAGGCCACTGGTCCATGGTGCTCATCCTAACAGCCATACACTGACTGAAAATTAAATTCCTTATCCTTGTGTTCAAATCTCTCCTGGCCTGGCTCTACCCCACTTTACAAACTCATACAGGGGTTCCCTCTCCTTCCTCCCCCGCTCCTCCTTCCCCGCTCTCCCTCCTCCTTCCTTCCTCCCTTCCCGCCCTCCGTCCCTCCTCCTTCGCCCTCCCTCCTTCCCCCTCCTCGCTTCCTTCCCTTCCCCTCCTCCTTCCTCATCCTTCCCCTCCTCCTTCCTTCCTCCTCCCCTCCCTTCCCACCTCCTCCCTCCATCCCTTCCCTTCTCTCTCCTTCAGTCCCTTCCCCGTCTCTCTCCTCGCTTCCCTTCCCTCTCTCTCCTCCATCCCTTCCCCTCTCTCTCCCTCATCCTTCCCCTCCATCCCTCTCCCTCTCCTCCATCCCTTCCCCTCTCTCCTCTCCCTCTCTCTCCCTCCATCCCTTCCCCTCTCTCTCCCTCCATCCCTTCCCCTCTCTCTCCCTCCATCCCTTCCCCTCTCTCTCCCTCCATCCCTTCCCCTCTCTCTCCCTCCATCCCTTCCCCTCTCTCTCCCTCCATCCCTTCCCCTCTCTCTCCCTCCATCCCTTCCCCTCTCTCTCCCTCCATCCCTTCCCCTCTCTCTCACCCTCCATCCCTTCCCCTCTCTCTCCCTCCATCCCTTCCCCTCTCTCTCCCTCCATCCCTTCCCCTCTCTCTCCCCTCCATCCCTTCCCCTCTCTCTCCCTCCATCCCTTCCCCTCTCTCTCCCTCCGATCCCTTCCCCTCTCTCTCCACCATCCTACCCTCTCTCTCCCTCCATCCCTTACCCTCTCTCCATCCCTCCATCCCCTTCCCCTCTCTCTCCCTCCATCCCTTCCCCTCTCTCTCCCTCCATCCCTTCGCCTCTCTCTCCTTCCCTCCATCCCTTCCCCTCTCTCTCCTTCCCTCCATCCCTTCCCCTCTCTCTCCTTCCCTCCATCCCTTCCCCTCTCTCTCCTTCCCTCCATCCCTTCCCCTCTCTCTCCTTCCCTCCATCCCTTCCCCTCTCTCACCTTCCCTCCATCCCTTCCCCTCTCTCTCCTTCCCTCCATCCCTTCCCCTCTCTCTCCTCCTTCCCTCCATCCCTTCCCCTCTCTCTCCCCTCTATCCCTTCCCCCCCCTCTCCTTCCCTCCATCCCTTCCCCCCCCCTCTCCTTCCCTCTCTCCTTCCCTCCCTCCCCCCCCTCTCCTTCCCTCCCTCCCCCCCCTCTCCTTCCCTCCCTCCCCCCCCTCTCCTTCCCTCCCTCCCCCCCCCTCTCCTTCCCTCCCTCCCCCCCCCTCTCCTTCCCTCCCTCCCCCCCCCTCTCCTTCCCTCCCTCCCCCCCCTCTCCTTCCCTCCCCTCCCCCCCCTCTCCCTCCCCTCCTCCCCCCCCCTCTCCTTCCCTCCCTCCCCCCCCCTCTCTCCTTCCCTCCCTCCCCCCCCCTCTCCTTCCCTCCCTCCCCCCCCTCTCCTTCCCTCCCTCCCCCCCCCTCTCCTTCCCTCCCTCCCCCCCCTCTCCTTCCCTCCCTCCCCCCCCTCTCCTTCCCTCCCTCCCCCCCCTCTCCTTCCCTCCCTCCCCCCCTCTCCTTCCCTCCCTCCCCCCCCTCTCCTTCCCTCCCTCCCCCCCTCTCCTTCCCTCCCTCTCCCCCCCTCTCCTTCCCTCCCTCTCCCTCCCGACCACTCTCCTTCCCTCCATCCCTACCCCTCTCCTTCCCTCCATCCCTACCCCTCTCCTTCCCTCCATCCCTACCCCTCTCCTTCCTCCATCCCTACCCTCTCCTTCCCTCCATCCCTACCCCTCTCCTTCCCTCCATCCCTACCCCTCTCCTTCCCTCCATCCCTACCCCTCTCCTTCCCCTCCCTACCCCCTCCTCTTTCCCTCCCTCCCCCTCTCCTTCCCTCCCTCCCTCCCTCCCTCCCTCCCTCCCTCCTCCCTCCCTCCCTCCCTCCTTTCCTCCCTCCCTCCTTTCCTCCCCCTCCCTCCTTTCCCTCCCCCTCTCTCCTTTCCTCCCCCTCTCTCCTTTCCTCCCTCCCTCTCTCCTTTCCTCCCTCCCTCTCTCCTTTCCTCCCTCCCTCCCCCTCTCTCCTTTCCTCCCTCCCTCCCCCTCTCTCCTTTCCTCCCTCCCTCCCTCCCCCCTCTCTCCTTTCCTCCCTCCCTCCCCCTCTCTCCTTTCCTCCCTCCCTCCCCCCTCTCTCCTTTCCTCCCTCCCTCCCCCCTCTCTCCTTTCCTCCCTCCCTCCCCCTCTCTCCCTTTCCTCCCTCCCTCCCCCTCTCTCCTTTCCTCCCTCCCTCCCCCTCTCTCCTTTCCTCCCCCTCTCTCCTTTCCTCCCTCCTTCCCCCTCTCTCCTTTCCTCCCCCTCTCTCCTTTCCTCCCCCTCTCTCCTTTCCTCCCTCCCTCCCTCCCCTCCTCCCTCCCTCCCTCCCCTTTTCCTCCCCTTTCCTCCCCTTTCCTCCCTCTCCCCTTTCCTCCCTCCCCTTTCCTCCCTCCCCTTTCCTCCCTCTCCTTTCCTCCCTCTCCTTTCCTCCCTCCCTCTCCCTCTCTCCTTTCCTCCCTCCCTCTCCCTCTCTCCTTTCCTCCCTCCCTCTCCCTCTCTCCTTTCCTCCCCTCCCTCTCCCTCTCTCCTTTCCTCCCTCCCTCTCCCTCTCTCCTTTCCTCCCTCCCTCTCCCTCTCTCCTTTCCTCCCTCCCTCTCCCCTCTCTCCTTTCA